>NW_027478748.1:341223-607367 GCF_051014685.1 Ptiloglossa arizonensis | reverse complement strand
TTCCCTAGGCCATTCTGGTTAAGCGTTTGGAGCAGCAGAAGTGCGAAAAATTTGTTGTCTTCTCAACCATTTCTTAGCTTCAAACTCCCATATCTCGCGAACGGATCGACCTAACCCAAAAATTCCTGTTGCATCTGAAAGTAGAAACTCGCCCGATTACAACGGTTTTTCTATTTTTTCCCTAGGCCATTCTGGTTAAGCGTTTGGAGCAGCAGAATTGTGAAAAATTTTTTGCCTTCTCTACATTTCTTGGCTTCAAACTCCCATATCTCGCGAACGGATTGACCTAACCCAAAAATTCCTATTGCGTCTGAAGGTAGAAACTCGCCCGATTACAACGGTATGTGTATTCTTTCCTAGGCCATTCTGGTTAAGCGTTTGGAGCAGCAGAATTGCGAAAAATTTTTTGCCTTCTCTACCATTTTTTGGCTTCAAACTCCCATATCTCGCGAACGGATTGACCTAACCCAAAAATTCCTATTGCATCTGAAAGTAGAAACTCGCCCGATTTTAACGGTATGTGTATTTTTTCCCTAGGCCATTCTGGTTAAGCGTTTGGAGCAGCAGAATTGTGAAAATTTTTTGCCTTCTCTACCATTTCTTGGCTTCAAACTCCCATATCTCGCGAACGGATTGATTTAACCCAAAAATTCCTGTTGCATCTGAAAGTAGAAACTCGCCCGATTACAACGGTTTTTCTATTTTTTCCCTAGGCCAATCTGGTTAAGCGTTTGGAGCAGCAGAATTGTGAAAAATTTTTTGCCTTCTCTACCATTTCTTGGCTTCAAACTCCCATATCTCGCGAACGGATTGACCTAACCCAAAAATTCCTATTGCATCTGAAGGTAGAAACTCGCCGATTACAACGGTATGTGTATTTTTTCCCTAGGCCATTCTGGTTAAGCGTTTGGAGCAGCAGAATTGCGAAAATTTTTTTTGCCTTCTCTACCATTTTTTGGCTTCAAACTCCCATATCTCGCGAACGGATTGACCTAACCCAAAAATTCCTATTGCATCTGAAAGTAGAAACTCGCCCGATTATAACGGTATGTATATTTTTTCCCTAGGCCATTCTGGTTAAGCTTTTGGAGCAGCAGAATTGTGAAAAATTTTTTGCCTTCTCTACCATTTCTTGGCTTCAAACTCCATATCTCGCGAACGGATTGACCTAACCCAAAAATTCCTATTGCATCTGAAGGTAGAAACTCGCCCGATTACAACGATATGTGTATTTTTTCCCTAGGCCATTCTGGTTAAGCGTTTGGAGCAGCAGAATTGCGAAAAATTTTTTGCCTTCTCAACCATTTCTTGGCTTCAAACTCCCATATCTCGCGAACGGATTGACCTAACCCAAACATTCCTATTGCATCTGAAGGTAGAAACTCGCCCGATTACAACGGTATGTGTATTTTTTCCCTAGGCCATTCTGGTTAAGCGTTTGGAGCAGCAGAATTGCGAAAAATTTTTTGCCTTCTCTAGCATTTTTTGGCTTCAAACTCCCATATCTCGCGAACGGATTGACCTAACCCAAAAATTCCTATTGCATCTGAAAGTAGAACCTCGCCCGATTATAACGGTATGTGTATTTTTTCCCTATGCCATTCTGTTTAAGCGTTTGGAGCAGCAGAAGTGCGAAAAATTTGTTGTCTGCTCAACCATTTCTTAGCTTCAAACTCCCATATCTCGCGAACGGATTGACCTAACCCAAAATTCCTGTTGCATCTGAAAGTAGAAACTCGCCCGATTACAACGGTTTTTCTACTTTTCCCTAGGCCATTCTGGTTAAGCGTTTGGAGCAGCAGAATTGTGAAAAATTTTTTGCCTTCTCTACCATTTCTTGGCTTCAAACTCCCATATCTCGCGAACGGATTAACCTAACCCAAAAATTCCTATTGCATCTGAAAGTAGAAACTCGCCCGATTACAACGGTATGTGTAATTTTTCCCTAGGCCATTCTGGTTAAGCGTTTGGAGCAGCAGAATTGCGAAAAATTTTTTGCCTTCTCAACCATTTCTTGGCTTCAAAGTCCCATATCTCGCGAACGGATTGACCTAACCCAAAAATTCCTATTGCATCTGAAAGTAGAAACTCGCCCGATTACAACGGTATGTTTATTTTTTCCCTAGGCCATTCTGGTTAAGCTTTTGGAGCAGCAGAAATGTGAAAAATTTTTTGCCTTCTCTACCATTTCTTGGCTTCAAACTCCCATATCTCGCGAAAGGATTGACCTAACCCAAATATTCCTATTGCATCTGATGGTAGAAACTCGCCCGATTACAACGGTATGTGTAATTTTTCCCTAGGCCATTCTGGTTAAGCGTTTGGAGCAGCAGAATTGCGAAAAATTTTTTGCCTTCTCAACCATTTCTTGGCTTCAAAGTCCCATATCTCGCGAACGGATTGACCTAACCCAAAAATTCCTATTGCATCTGAAAGTAGAAACTCGCCCGATTACAACGGTATGTGTATTTTTTCCCTAGGCCATTCTGGTTAAGCTTTTGGAGCAGCAGAATTGTGAAAAATTTTTTGCCTTCTCTACCATTTCTTGGCTTCAAACTGCCATATCTCGCGAACGGATTGACCTAACCCAAAAATTCCTATTGCATCTGAAGGTAGAAACTCGCCCGGTTACAACGGTATGTGTATTTTTTCCCTAGGCCATTCTGGTTAAGCGTTTGGAGCAGCAGAATTGCGAAAAATTTTTTGCCTTCTCAACCATTTCTTGGCTTCAAACTCCCATATCTCGCGAACGGATTGACATAACCCAAAAATTCCTATTGCATCTGAAAGTAGAAACTCGCCCGATTATAACGGTATGTGTATTTTTTCCCTAGGCCATTCTGGTTAAGCGTTTGGAGCAGCAGAAGTGCGAAAATTTGTTGTCTTCTCAACCATTTCTTAGCTTCAAACTCCCATATCTCGCGAACGGATCGACCTAACCCAAAAATTCCTGTTGCATCTGAAAGTAGAAACTCGCCCGATTACAACGGTTTTTCTATTTTTTCCCTAGGCCATTCTGGTTAAGCGTTTGGAGCAGCAGAATTGTGAAAAATTTTTTGCCTTCTCTACCATTTCTTGGCTTCAAACTCCCATATCTCGCGAACGGATTGACCTAACCCAAAAATTCCTATTGCGTCTGAAGGTAGAAACTCGCCCGATTACAACGGTATGTGTATTCTTTCCCTAGGCCATTCTGGTTAAGCGTTTGGAGCAGCAGAATTGCGAAAAATTTTTTGCCTTCTCTACCATTTTTTGCTTCAAACTCCCATATCTCGCGAACGGATTGACCTAACCCAAAAATTCCTATTGCATCTGAAAGTAGAAACTCGCCCGATTACAACGGTATGTGTATTTTTTCCCTAGGCCATTCTGGTTAAGCTTTTGGAGCAGCAGAATTGTGAAAAATTTTTTGCCTTCTCTACCATTTCTTGGCTTCAAACTGCCATATCTCGCGAACGGATTGACCTAACCCAAAAATTCCTATTGCATCTGAAGGTAGAAACTCGCCCGGTTACAACGGTATGTGTATTTTTTCCCTAGGCCATTCTGGTTAAGCGTTTGGAGCAGCAGAATTGCGAAAAATTTTTTGCCTTCTCAACCATTTCTTGGCTTCAAACTCCCATATCTCGCGAACGGATTGACATAACCCAAAAATTCCTATTGCATCTGAAAGTAGAAACTCGCCCGATTATAACGGTATGTGTATTTTTTCCCTAGGCCATTCTGGTTAAGCGTTTGGAGCAGCAGAAGTGCGAAAAATTTGTTGTCTTCTCAACCATTTCTTAGCTTCAAACTCCCATATCTCGCGAACGGATCGACCTAACCCAAAAATTCCTGTTGCATCTGAAAGTAGAAACTCGCCCGATTACAACGGTTTTTCTATTTTTTCCCTAGGCCATTCTGGTTAAGCGTTTGGAGCAGCAGAATTGTGAAAAATTTTTTGCCTTCTCTACCATTTCTTGGCTTCAAACTCCCATATCTCGCGAACGGATTGACCTAACCCAAAAATTCCTATTGCGTCTGAAGGTAGAAACTCGCCCGATTACAACGGTATGTGTATTCTTTCCCTAGGCCATTCTGGTTAAGCGTTTGGAGCAGCAGAATTGCGAAAAATTTTTTGCCTTCTCTACCATTTTTTGGCTTCAAACTCCCATATCTCGCGAACGGATTGACCTAACCCAAAAATTCCTATTGCATCTGAAAGTAGAAACTCGCCCGATTTTAACGGTATGTGTATTTTTTCCCTAGGCCATTCTGGTTAAGCGTTTGGAGCAGCAGAATTGTGAAAAATTTTTTGCCTTCTCTACCATTTCTTGGCTTCAAACTCCATATCTCGCGAACGGATTGATTTAACCCAAAAATTCCTGTTGCATCTGAAAGTAGAAACTCGCCCGATTACAACGGTTTTTCTATTTTTTCCCTAGGCCAATCTGGTTAAGCGTTTGGAGCAGCAGAATTGTGAAAAATTTTTTGCCTTCTCTACCATTTCTTGGCTTCAAACTCCCATATCTCGCGAACGGATTGACCTAACCCAAAAATTCCTATTGCATCTGAAGGTAGAAACTCGCCCGATTACAACGGTATGTGTATTTTTTCCCTAGGCCATTCTGGTTAAGCGTTTGGAGCAGCAGAATTGCGAAAATTTTTTTGCCTTCTCTACCATTTTTTGGCTTCAAACTCCCATATCTCGCGAACGGATTGACCTAACCCAAAAATTCCTATTGCATCTGAAAGTAGAAACTCGCCCGATTATAACGGTATGTATATTTTTTCCCTAGGCCATTCTGGTTAAGCTTTGGAGCAGCAGAATTGTGAAAAATTTTTTGCCTTCTCTACCATTTCTTGGCTTCAAACTCCCATATCTCGCGAACGGATTGACCTAACCCAAAAATTCCTATTGCATCTGAAGGTAGAAACTCGCCCGATTACAACGATATGTGTATTTTTTCCCTAGGCCATTCTGGTTAAGCGTTTGGAGCAGCAGAATTGCGAAAAATTTTTTGCCTTCTCAACCATTTCTTGGCTTCAAACTCCCATATCTCGCGAACGGATTGACCTAACCCAAACATTCCTATTGCATCTGAAGGTAGAAACTCGCCCGATTACAACGGTATGTGTATTTTTCCCTAGGCCATTCTGGTTAAGCGTTTGGAGCAGCAGAATTGCGAAAAATTTTTTGCCTTCTCTAGCATTTTTTGGCTTCAAACTCCCATATCTCGCGAACGGATTGACCTAACCCAAAAATTCCTATTGCATCTGAAAGTAGAACCTCGCCCGATTATAACGGTATGTGTATTTTTTCCCTATGCCATTCTGTTTAAGCGTTTGGAGCAGCAGAAGTGCGAAAAATTTGTTGTCTGCTCAACCATTTCTTAGCTTCAAACTCCCATATCTCGCGAACGGATTGACCTAACCCAAAAATTCCTGTTGCATCTGAAAGTAGAAACTCGCCCGATTACAACGGTTTTTTCTACTTTTTCCCTAGGCCATTCTGGTTAAGCGTTTGGAGCAGCAGAATGGTGAAAAATTTTTTGCCTTCTCTACCATTTCTTGGCTTCAAACTCCCATATCTCGCGAACGGATTGACCTAACCCAAAAATTCCTATTGCATCTGAAAGTAGAAACTCGCCCGATTACAACGGTATGTGTAATTTTTCCCTAGGCCATTCTGGTTAAGCGTTTGGAGCAGCAGAATTGCGAAAAATTTTTTGCCTTCTCAACCATTTCTTGGCTTCAAAGTCCCATATCTCGCGAACGGATTGACCTAACCCAAAAATTCCTATTGCATCTGAAAGTAGAAACTCGCCCGATTACAACGGTATGTTTATTTTTTCCCTAGGCCATTCTGGTTAAGCTTTGGAGCAGCAGAAATGTGAAAAATTTTTTGCCTCCTCTACCATTTCTTGGCTTCAAACTCCCATATCTCGCGAAAGGATTGACCTAACCCAAATATTCCTATTGCATCTGATGGTAGAAACTCGCCCGATTACAACGGTATGTGTAATTTTTCCCTAGGCCATTCTGGTTAAGCGTTTGGAGCAGCAGAATTGCGAAAAATTTTTTGCCTTCTCAACCATTTCTTGGCTTCAAAGTCCCATATCTCGCGAACGGATTGACCTAACCCAAAAATTCCTATTGCATCTGAAAGTAGAAACTCGCCCGATTATAACGGTATGTGTATTTTTTCCCTAGGCCATTCTGGTTAAGCGTTTGGAGCAGCAGAAGTGCGAAAAATTTGTTGTCTTCTCAACCATTTCTTAGCTTCAAACTCCCATATCTCGCGAACGGATCGACCTAACCCAAAAATTCCTGTTGCATCTGAAAGTAGAAACTCGCCCGATTACAACGGTTTTTCTATTTTTTCCCTAGGCCATTCTGGTTAAGCGTTTGGAGCAGCAGAATTGTGAAAAATTTTTTGCCTTCTCTACCATTTCTTGGCTTCAAACTCCCATATCTCGCGAACGGATTGACCTAACCCAAAAATTCCTATTGCGTCTGAAGGTAGAAACTCGCCCGATTACAACGGTATGTGTATTCTTTCCCTAGGCCATTCTGGTTAAGCGTTTGGAGCAGCAGAATTGCGAAAAATTTTTTGCCTTCTCTACCATTTTTTTGCTTCAAACTCCCATATCTCGCGAACGGATTGACCTAACCCAAAAATTCCTATTGCATCTGAAAGTAGAAACTCGCCCGATTACAACGGTATGTGTATTTTTTCCCTAGGCCATTCTGGTTAAGCTTTTGGAGCAGCAGAATTGTGAAAATTTTTTGCCTTCTCTACCATTTCTTGGCTTCAAACTGCCATATCTCGCGAACGGATTGACCTAACCCAAAAATTCCTATTGCATCTGAAGGTAGAAACTCGCCCGGTTACAACGGTATGTGTATTTTTTCCCTAGGCCATTCTGGTTAAGCGTTTGGAGCAGCAGAATTGCGAAAAATTTTTTGCCTTCTCAACCATTTCTTGGCTTCAAACTCCCATATCTCGCGAACGGATTGACATACCCAAAAATTCCTATTGCATCTGAAAGTAGAAACTCGCCCGATTATAACGGTATGTGTATTTTTTCCCTAGGCCATTCTGGTTAAGCGTTTGGAGCAGCAGAAGTGCGAAAAATTTGTTGTCTTCTCAACCATTTCTTAGCTTCAAACTCCCATATCTCGCGAACGGATCGACCTAACCCAAAAATTCCTGTTGCATCTGAAAGTAGAAACTCGCCCGATTACAACGGTTTTTCTATTTTTTCCCTAGGCCATTCTGGTTAAGCGTTTGGAGCAGCAGAATTGTGAAAAATTTTTTGCCTTCTCTACCATTTCTTGGCTTCAAACTCCCATATCTCGCGAACGGATTGACCTAACCCAAAAATTCCTATTGCGTCTGAAGGTAGAAACTCGCCCGATTACAACGGTATGTGTATTCTTTCCCTAGGCCATTCTGGTTAAGCGTTTGGAGCAGCAGAATTGCGAAAAATTTTTTGCCTTCTCTACCATTTTTTGGCTTCAAACTCCCATATCTCGCGAACGGATTGACCTAACCCAAAAATTCCTATTGCATCTGAAAGTAGAAACTCGCCCGATTTTAACGGTATGTGTATTTTTTCCCTAGGCCATTCTGGTTAAGCGTTTGGAGCAGCAGAATTGTGAAAAATTTTTTGCCTTCTCTACCATTTCTTGGCTTCAAACTCCCATATCTCGCGAACGGATTGATTTAACCCAAAAATTCCTGTTGCATCTGAAAGTAGAAACTCGCCCGATTACAACGGTTTTTCTATTTTTTCCCTAGGCCAATCTGGTTAAGCGTTTGGAGCAGCAGAATTGTGAAAAATTTTTTGCCTTCTCTACCATTTCTTGGCTTCAAACTCCCATATCTCGCGAACGGATTGACCTAACCCAAAAATTCCTATTGCATCTGAAGGTAGAAACTCGCCCGATTACAACGGTATGTGTATTTTTTCCCTAGGCCATTCTGGTTAAGCGTTTGGAGCAGCAGAATTGCGAAAATTTTTTTGCCTTCTCTACCATTTTTTGGCTTCAAACTCCCATATCTCGCGAACGGATTGACCTAACCCAAAAATTCCTATTGCATCTGAAAGTAGAAACTCGCCCGATTATAACGGTATGTATATTTTTTCCCTAGGCCATTCTGGTTAAGCTTTTGGAGCAGCAGAATTGTGAAAAATTTTTTGCCTTCTCTACCATTTCTTGGCTTCAAACTCCCATATCTCGCGAACGGATTGACCTAACCCAAAAATTCCTATTGCATCTGAAGGTAGAAACTCGCCCGATTACAACGATATGTGTATTTTTTCCCTAGGCCATTCTGGTTAAGCGTTTGGAGCAGCAGAATTGCGAAAAATTTTTTGCCTTCTCAACCATTTCTTGGCTTCAAACTCCCATATCTCGCGAACGGATTGACCTAACCCAAACATTCCTATTGCATCTGAAGGTAGAAACTCGCCCGATTACAACGGTATGTGTATTTTTTCCCTAGGCCATTCTGGTTAAGCGTTTGGAGCAGCAGAATTGCGAAAAATTTTTTGCCTTCTCTAGCATTTTTTGGCTTCAAACTCCCATATCTCGCGAACGGATTGACCTAACCCAAAAATTCCTATTGCATCTGAAAGTAGAACCTCGCCCGATTATAACGGTATGTGTATTTTTTCCCTATGCCATTCTGTTTAAGCGTTTGGAGCAGCAGAAGTGCGAAAAATTTGTTGTCTGCTCAACCATTTCTTAGCTTCAAACTCCCATATCTCGCGAACGGATTGACCTAACCCAAAAATTCCTGTTGCATCTGAAAGTAGAAACTCGCCCGATTACAACGGTTTTTCTACTTTTTCCCTAGGCCATTCTGGTTAAGCGTTTGGAGCAGCAGAATGGTGAAAAATTTTTTGCCTTCTCTACCATTTCTTGGCTTCAAACTCCCATATCTCGCGAACGGATTGACCTAACCCAAAAATTCCTATTGCATCTGAAAGTAGAAACTCGCCCGATTACAACGGTATGTGTAATTTTTCCCTAGGCCATTCTGGTTAAGCGTTTGGAGCAGCAGAATTGCGAAAAATTTTTTGCCTTCTCAACCATTTCTTGGCTTCAAAGTCCCATATCTCGCGAACGGATTGACCTAACCCAAAAATTCCTATTGCATCTGAAAGTAGAAACTCGCCCGATTACAACGGTATGTTTATTTTTTCCCTAGGCCATTCTGGTTAAGCTTTTGGAGCAGCAGAAATGTGAAAAATTTTTTGCCTCCTCTACCATTTCTTGGCTTCAAACTCCCATATCTCGCGAAAGGATTGACCTAACCCAAATATTCCTATTGCATCTGATGGTAGAAACTCGCCCGATTACAACGGTATGTGTAATTTTTCCCTAGGCCATTCTGGTTAAGCGTTTGGAGCAGCAGAATTGCGAAAAATTTTTTGCCTTCTCAACCATTTCTTGGCTTCAAAGTCCCATATCTCGCGAACGGATTGACCTAACCCAAAAATTCCTATTGCATCTGAAAGTAGAAACTCGCCCGATTACAACGGTATGTGTATTTTTTCCCTAGGCCATTCTAGTTAAGCTTTTGGAGCAGCAGAAATGTGAAAAATTTTTTGCCTTCTCTACCATTTCTTGGCTTCAAACTCCCATATCTCGCGAAAGGATTGACCTAACCCAAATATTCCTATTGCATCTGATGGTAGAAACTCGCCCGATTACAACGGTATGTGTATTTTTTCCCTAGGCCATTCTGGTTAAGCGTTTGGAGCAGCAGAAGTGCGAAAAATTTGTTGTCTTCTCAACCATTTCTTAGCTTCAAACTCCCATATCTCGCGAACGGATTGACCAAACCCAAAAATTCCTATTGCATGTGAAAGTAGAAACTCGCCCGATTACAACGGTATGTGTATTTTTTCCCTAGGCCATTCTGGTTAAGCTTTTGGAGCAGCAGAATTGTGAAAAATTTTTTGCCTTCTCTACCATTTCTTGGCTTCAAACTGCCATATCTCGCGAACGGATTGACCTAACCCAAAAATTCCTATTGCATCTGAAGGTAGAAACTCGCCCGGTTACAACGGTATGTGTATTTTTTCCCTAGGCCATTCTGGCTAAGCGTTTGGAGCAGCAGAATTGCGAAAAATTTTTTGCCTTCTCAACCATTTCTTGGCTTCAAACTCCCATATCTCGCGAACGGATTGACATAACCCAAAAATTCCTATTGCATCTGAAAGTAGAAACTCGCCCGATTATAACGGTATGTGTATTTTTTCCCTAGGCCATTCTGGTTAAGCGTTTGGAGCAGCAGAAGTGCGAAAAATTTGTTGTCTTCTCAACCATTTCTTAGCTTCAAACTCCCATATCTCGCGAACGGATCGACCTAACCCAAAAATTCCTGTTGCATCTGAAGGTAGAAACTCGCCCGATTACAACGGTTTTTCTATTTTTTCCCTAGGCCATTCTGGTTAAGCGTTTGGAGCAGCAGAATTGTGAAAAATTTTTTGCCTTCTCTACCATTTCTTGGCTTCAAACTCCCATATCTCGCGAACGGATTGACCTAACCCAAAAATTCCTATTGCGTCTGAAGGTAGAAACTCGCCCGATTACAACGGTATGTGTATTCTTTCCCTAGGCCATTCTGGTTAAGCGTTTGGAGCAGCAGAATTGCGAAAAATTTTTTGCCTTCTCTACCATTTTTTGGCTTCAAACTCCCATATCTCGCGAACGGATTGACCTAACCCAAAAATTCCTATTGCATCTGAAAGTAGAAACTCGCCCGATTTTAACGGTATGTGTATTTTTTCCCTAGGCCATTCTGGTTAAGCGTTTGGAGCAGCAGAATTGTGAAAAATTTTTTGCCTTCTCTACCATTTCTTGGCTTCAAACTCCCATATCTCGCGAACGGATTGATTTAACCCAAAAATTCCTGTTGCATCTGAAAGTAGAAACTCGCCCGATTACAACGGTTTTTCTATTTTTTCCCTAGGCCAATCTGGTTAAGCGTTTGGAGCAGCAGAATTGTGAAAAATTTTTTGCCTTCTCTACCATTTCTTGGCTTCAAACTGCCATATCTCGCGAACGGATTGACCTAACCCAAAAATTCCTATTGCATCTGACGGTAGAAACTCGCCCGGTTACAACGGTATGTGTATTTTTTCCCTAGGCCATTCTGGCTAAGCGTTTGGAGCAGCAGAATTGCGAAAAATTTTTTGCCTTCTCAACCATTTCTTGGCTTCAAACTCCCATATCTCGCGAACGGATTGACATAACCCAAAAATTCCTATTGCATCTGAAAGTAGAAACTCGCCCGATTATAACGGTATGTGTATTTTTTCCCTAGGCCATTCTGGTTAAGCGTTTGGAGCAGCAGAAGTGCGAAAAATTTGTTGTCTTCTCAACCATTTCTTAGCTTCAAACTCCCATATCTCGCGAACGGATCGACCTAACCCAAAAATTCCTGTTGCATCTGAAGGTAGAAACTCGCCCGATTACAACGGTTTTTCTATTTTTTCCCTAGGCCATTCTGGTTAAGCGTTTGGAGCAGCAGAATTGTGAAAAATTTTTTGCCTTCTCTACCATTTCTTGGCTTCAAACTCCCATATCTCGCGAACGGATTGACCTAACCCAAAAATTCCTATTGCGTCTGAAGGTAGAAACTCGCCCGATTACAACGGTATGTGTATTCTTTCCCTAGGCCATTCTGGTTAAGCGTTTGGAGCAGCAGAATTGCGAAAAATTTTTTGCCTTCTCTACCATTTTTTGGCTTCAAACTCCCATATCTCGCGAACGGATTGACCTAACCCAAAAATTCCTATTGCATCTGAAAGTAGAAACTCGCCCGATTTTAACGGTATGTGTATTTTTTCCCTAGGCCATTCTGGTTAAGCGTTTGGAGCAGCAGAATTGTGAAAAATTTTTTGCCTTCTCTACCATTTCTTGGCTTCAAACTCCCATATCTCGCGAACGGATTGATTTAACCCAAAAATTCCTGTTGCATCTGAAAGTAGAAACTCGCCCGATTACAACGGTTTTTCTATTTTTTCCCTAGGCCAATCTGGTTAAGCGTTTGGAGCAGCAGAATTGTGAAAAATTTTTTGCCTTCTCTACCATTTCTTGGCTTCAAACTCCCATATCTCGCGAACGGATTGACCTAACCCAAAAATTCCTATTGCATCTGAAGGTAGAAACTCGCCCGATTACAACGGTATGTGTATTTTTTCCCTAGGCCATTCTGGTTAAGCGTTTGGAGCAGCAGAATTGCGAAAATTTTTTTGCCTTCTCTACCATTTTTTGGCTTCAAACTCCCATATCTCGCGAACGGATTGACCTAACCCAAAAATTCCTATTGCATCTGAAAGTAGAAACTCGCCCGATTATAACGGTATGTATATTTTTTCCCTAGGCCATTCTGGTTAAGCTTTTGGAGCAGCAGAATTGTGAAAAATTTTTTGCCTTCTCTACCATTTCTTGGCTTCAAACTCCCATATCTCGCGAACGGATTGACCTAACCCAAACATTCCTATTGCATCTGAAGGTAGAAACTCGCCCGATTACAACGGTATGTGTATTTTTTCCCTAGGCCATTCTGGTTAAGCGTTTGGAGCAGCAGAATTGCGAAAAATTTTTTGCCTTCTCTAGCATTTTTTGGCTTCAATCTCCCATATCTCGCGAACGGATTGACCTAACCCAAAAATTCCTATTGCATCTGAAAGTAGAACCTCGCCCGATTATAACGGTATGTGTATTTTTTCCCTATGCCATTCTGTTTAAGCGTTTGGAGCAGCAGAAGTGCGAAAAATTTGTTGTCTGCTCAACCATTTCTTAGCTTCAAACTCCCATATCTCGCGAACGGATTGACCTAACCCAAAAATTCCTGTTGCATCTGAAAGTAGAAACTCGCCCGATTACAACGGTTTTTCTACTTTTTCCCTAGGCCATTCTGGTTAAGCGTTTGGAGCAGCAGAATTGTGAAAAATTTTTTGCCTTCTCTACCATTTCTTGGCTTCAAACTCCCATATCTCGCGAACGGATTGACCTAACCCAAAAATTCCTATTGCATCTGAAAGTAGAAACTCGCCCGATTACAACGGTATGTGTAATTTTTCCCTAGGCCATTCTGGTTAAGCGTTTGGAGCAGCAGAATTGCGAAAAATTTTTTGCCTTCTCAACCATTTCTTGGCTTCAAAGTCCCATATCTCGCGAACGGATTGACCTAACCCAAAAATTCCTATTGCATCTGAAAGTAGAAACTCGCCCGATTACAACGGTATGTTTATTTTTTCCCTAGGCCATTCTGGTTAAGCTTTTGGAGCAGCAGAAATGTGAAAAATTTTTTGCCTTCTCTACCATTTCTTGGCTTCAAACTCCCATATCTCGCGAAAGGGTTGACCTAACCCAAATATTCCTATTGCATCTGATGGTAGAAACTCGCCCGATTACAACGGTATGTGTATTTTTTCCCTAGGCCATTCTGGTTAAGCGTTTGGAGCAGCAGAATTGCGAAAATTTTTTTGCCTTCTCTACCATTTTTTGGCTTCAAACTCCCATATCTCGCGAACGGATTGACCTAACCCAAAAATTCCTATTGCATCTGAAAGTAGAAACTCGCCCGATTATAACGGTATGTATATTTTTTCCCTAGGCCATTCTGGTTAAGCTTTTGGAGCAGCAGAATTGTGAAAAATTTTTTGCCTTCTCTACCATTTCTTGGCTTCAAACTCCCATATCTCGCGAACGGATTGACCTAACCCAAAAATTCCTATTGCATCTGAAGGTAGAAACTCGCCCGATTACAACGATATGTGTATTTTTTCCCTAGGCCATTCTGGTTAAGCGTTTGGAGCAGCAGAATTGCGAAAAATTTTTTGCCTTCTCAACCATTTCTTGGCTTCAAACTCCCATATCTCGCGAACGGATTGACCTAACCCAAACATTCCTATTGCATCTGAAGGTAGAAACTCGCCCGATTACAACGGTATGTGTATTTTTTCCCTAGGCCATTCTGGTTAAGCGTTTGGAGCAGCAGAATTGCGAAAAATTTTTTGCCTTCTCTAGCATTTTTTGGCTTCAAACTCCCATATCTCGCGAACGGATTGACCTAACCCAAAAATTCCTATTGCATCTGAAAGTAGAACCTCGCCCGATTATAACGGTATGTGTATTTTTTCCCTATGCCATTCTGTTTAAGCGTTTGGAGCAGCAGAAGTGCGAAAAATTTGTTGTCTGCTCAACCATTTCTTAGCTTCAAACTCCCATATCTCGCGAACGGATTGACCTAACCCAAAAATTCCTGTTGCATCTGAAAGTAGAAACTCGCCCGATTACAACGGTTTTTCTACTTTTTCCCTAGGCCATTCTGGTTAAGCGTTTGGAGCAGCAGAATTGTGAAAAATTTTTTGCCTTCTCTACCATTTCTTGGCTTCAAACTCCCATATCTCGCGAACGGATTGACCTAACCCAAAAATTCCTATTGCATCTGAAAGTAGAAACTCGCCCGATTACAACGGTATGTGTAATTTTTCCCTAGGCCATTCTGGTTAAGCGTTTGGAGCAGCAGAATTGCGAAAAATTTTTTGCCTTCTCAACCATTTCTTGGCTTCAAAGTCCCATATCTCGCGAACGGATTGACCTAACCCAAAAATTCCTATTGCATCTGAAAGTAGAAACTCGCCCGATTACAACGGTATGTTTATTTTTTCCCTAGGCCATTCTGGTTAAGCTTTTGGAGCAGCAGAAATGTGAAAAATTTTTTGCCTTCTCTACCATTTCTTGGCTTCAAACTCCCATATCTCGCGAAAGGATTGACCTAACCCAAATATTCCTATTGCATCTGATGGTAGAAACTCGCCCGATTACAACGGTATGTGTAATTTTTCCCTAGGCCATTCTGGTTAAGCGTTTGGAGCAGCAGAATTGCGAAAAATTTTTTGCCTTCTCAACCATTTCTTGGCTTCAAAGTCCCATATCTCGCGAACGGATTGACCTAACCCAAAAATTCCTATTGCATCTGAAAGTAGAAACTCGCCCGATTACAACGGTATGTGTATTTTTTCCCTAGGCCATTCTGGTTAAGCTTTTGGAGCAGCAGAAATGTGAAAAATTTTTTGCCTTCTCTACCATTTCTTGGCTTCAAACTCCCATATCTCGCGAAAGGATTGACCTAACCCAAATATTCCTATTGCATCTGATGGTAGAAACTCGCCCGATTACAACGGTATGTGTATTTTTTCCCTAGGCCATTCTGGTTAAGCGTTTGGAGCAGCAGAAGTGCGAAAAATTTGTTGTCTTCTCAACCATTTCTTAGCTTCAAACTCCCATATCTCGCGAACGGATTGACCAAACCCAAAAATTCCTATTGCATGTGAAAGTAGAAACTCGCCCGATTACAACGGTATGTGTATTTTTTCCCTAGGCCATTCTGGTTAAGCTTTTGGAGCAGCAGAATTGTGAAAAATTTTTTGCCTTCTCTACCATTTCTTGGCTTCAAACTGCCATATCTCGCGAACGGATTGACCTAACCCAAAAATTCCTATTGCATCTGAAGGTAGAAACTCGCCCGGTTACAACGGTATGTGTATTTTTTCCCTAGGCCATTCTGGTTAAGCGTTTGGAGCAGCAGAATTGTGAAAAATTTTTTGCCTTCTCTACCATTTCTTGGCTTCAAACTCCCATATCTCGCGAAAGGATTGACCTAACCCAAATATTCCTATTGCATCTGATGGTAGAAACTCGCCCGATTACAACGGTATGTGTATTTTTTCCCTAGGCCATTCTGGTTAAGCTTTTGGAGCAGCAGAATTGTGAAAAATTTTTTGCCTTCTCTACCATTTCTTGGCTTCAAACTCCCATATCTCGCGAACGGATTGACCTAACCCAAAAATTCCTATTGCATCTGAAGGTAGAAACTCGCCCGATTACAACGATATGTGTATTTTTTCCCTAGGCCATTCTGGTTAAGCGTTTGGAGCAGCAGAATTGCGAAAAATTTTTTGCCTTCTCAACCATTTCTTGGCTTCAAACTCCCATATCTCGCGAACGGATTGACCTAACCCAAACATTCCTATTGCATCTGAAGGTAGAAACTCGCCCGATTACAACGGTATGTGTATTTTTTCCCTAGGCCATTCTGGTTAAGCGTTTGGAGCAGCAGAATTGCGAAAAATTTTTTGCCTTCTCTAGCATTTTTTGGCTTCAAACTCCCATATCTCGCGAACGGATTGACCTAACCCAAAAATTCCTATTGCATCTGAAAGTAGAACCTCGCCCGATTATAACGGTATGTGTATTTTTTCCCTATGCCATTCTGTTTAAGCGTTTGGAGCAGCAGAAGTGCGAAAAATTTGTTGTCTGCTCAACCATTTCTTAGCTTCAAACTCCCATATCTCGCGAACGGATTGACCTAACCCAAAAATTCCTGTTGCATCTGAAAGTAGAAACTCGCCCGATTACAACGGTTTTTCTACTTTTTCCCTAGGCCATTCTGGTTAAGCGTTTGGAGCAGCAGAATTGTGAAAAATTTTTTGCCTTCTCTACCATTTCTTGGCTTCAAACTCCCATATCTCGCGAACGGATTGACCTAACCCAAAAATTCCTATTGCATCTGAAAGTAGAAACTCGCCCGATTACAACGGTATGTGTAATTTTTCCCTAGGCCATTCTGGTTAAGCGTTTGGAGCAGCAGAATTGCGAAAAATTTTTTGCCTTCTCAACCATTTCTTGGCTTCAAAGTCCCATATCTCGCGAACGGATTGACCTAACCCAAAAATTCCTATTGCATCTGAAAGTAGAAACTCGCCCGATTACAACGGTATGTTTATTTTTTCCCTAGGCCATTCTGGTTAAGCTTTTGGAGCAGCAGAAATGTGAAAAATTTTTTGCCTTCTCTACCATTTCTTGGCTTCAAACTCCCATATCTCGCGAAAGGATTGACCTAACCCAAATATTCCTATTGCATCTGATGGTAGAAACTCGCCCGATTACAACGGTATGTGTAATTTTTCCCTAGGCCATTCTGGTTAAGCGTTTGGAGCAGCAGAATTGCGAAAAATTTTTTGCCTTCTCAACCATTTCTTGGCTTCAAAGTCCCATATCTCGCGAACGGATTGACCTAACCCAAAAATTCCTATTGCATCTGAAAGTAGAAACTCGCCCGATTACAACGGTATGTGTATTTTTTCCCTAGGCCATTCTGGTTAAGCTTTTGGAGCAGCAGAAATGTGAAAAATTTTTTGCCTTCTCTACCATTTCTTGGCTTCAAACTCCCATATCTCGCGAAAGGATTGACCTAACCCAAATATTCCTATTGCATCTGATGGTAGAAACTCGCCCGATTACAACGGTATGTGTATTTTTTCCCTAGGCCATTCTGGTTAAGCGTTTGGAGCAGCAGAAGTGCGAAAAATTTGTTGTCTTCTCAACCATTTCTTAGCTTCAAACTCCCATATCTCGCGAACGGATTGACCAAACCCAAAAATTCCTATTGCATGTGAAAGTAGAAACTCGCCCGATTACAACGGTATGTGTATTTTTTCCCTAGGCCATTCTGGTTAAGCTTTTGGAGCAGCAGAATTGTGAAAAATTTTTTGCCTTCTCTACCATTTCTTGGCTTCAAACTGCCATATCTCGCGAACGGATTGACCTAACCCAAAAATTCCTATTGCATCTGAAGGTAGAAACTCGCCCGGTTACAACGGTATGTGTATTTTTTCCCTAGGCCATTCTGGTTAAGCGTTTGGAGCAGCAGAATTGTGAAAAATTTTTTGCCTTCTCTACCATTTCTTGGCTTCAAACTCCCATATCTCGCGAAAGGATTGACCTAACCCAAATATTCCTATTGCATCTGATGGTAGAAACTCGCCCGATTACAACGGTATGTGTATTTTTTCCCTAGGCCATTCTGGTTAAGCTTTTGGAGCAGCAGAATTGTGAAAAATTTTTTGCCTTCTCTACCATTTCTTGGCTTCAAACTGCCATATCTCGCGAACGGATTGACCTAACCCAAAAATTCCTATTGCATCTGAAGGTAGAAACTCGCCCGGTTACAACGGTATGTGTATTTTTTCCCTAGGCCATTCTGGTTAAGCGTTTGGAGCAGCAGAATTGTGAAAAATTTTTTGCCTTCTCTACCATTTCTTGGCTTCAAACTCCCATATCTCGCGAAAGGATTGACCTAACCCAAATATTCCTATTGCATCTGATGGCAGAAACTCGCCCGATTACAACGGTATGTGTATTTTTTCCCTAGGCCATTCTGGTTAAGCGTTTGGAGCAGCAGAAGTGCGAAAAATTTGTTGTCTTCTCAACCATTTCTTAGCTTCAAACTCCCATATCTCGCGAACGGATTGACCAAACCCAAAAATTCCTATTGCATGTGAAAGTAGAAACTCGCCCGATTACAACGGTATGTGTATTTTTTCCCTAGGCCATTCTGGTTAAGCTTTTGGAGCAGCAGAATTGTGAAAAATTTTTTGCCTTCTCTACCATTTCTTGGCTTCAAACTGCCATATCTCGCGAACGGATTGACCTAACCCAAAAATTCCTATTGCATCTGAAGGTAGAAACTCGCCCGGTTACAACGGTATGTGTATTTTTTCCCTAGGCCATTCTGGTTAAGCGTTTGGAGCAGCAGAATTGTGAAAAATTTTTTGCCTTCTCTACCATTTCTTGGCTTCAAACTCCCATATCTCGCGAACGGATTGACCTAACCCAAAAATTCCTATTGCGTCTGAAGGTAGAAACTCGCCCGATTACAACGGTATGTGTATTTTTTCCCTAGGCCATTCTGGTTAAGCGTTTGGAGCAGCAGAATTGCGAAAAATTTTTTGCCTTCTCTACCATTTTTTGGCTTCAAACTCCCATATCTCGCGAACGGATTGACCTAACCCAAAAATTCCTATTGCATCTGAAAGTAGAAACTCGCCCGATTTTAACGGTATGTGTATTTTTTCCCTAGGCCATTCTGGTTAAGCTTTTGGAGCAGCAGAATTGCGAAAAATTTTTTGCCTTCTCAACCATTTCTTGGCTTCAAACTCCCATATCTCGCGAACGGATTGACCTAACCCTAAAATTCCTATTGCATCTGAAAGTAGAAACTCGCCCGATTATAACGGTATGTATATTTTTTCCCTAGGCCATTCTGGTTAAGCTTTTGGAGCAGCAGAATTGTGAAAAATTTTTTGCCTTCTCTACCATTTCTTGGCTTCAAACTCCCATATCTCGCGAACGGATTGACCTAACCCAAAAATTCCTATTGCATCTGAAGGTAGAAACTCGCCCGATTACAACGATATGTGTATTTTTTCCCTAGGCCATTCTGGTTAAGCGTTTGGAGCAGCAGAATTGCGAAAAATTTTTTGCCTTCTCAACCATTTCTTGGCTTCAAACTCCCATATCTCGCGAACGGATTGACCTAACCCAAACATTCCTATTGCATCTGAAGGTAGAAACTCGCCCGATTACAACGGTATGTGTATTTTTTCCCTAGGCCATTCTGGTTAAGCGTTTGGAGCAGCAGAATTGCGAAAAATTTTTTGCCTTATCTAGCATTTTTTGGCTTCAAACTCCCATATCTCGCGAACGGATTGACCTAACCCAAAAATTCCTATTGCATCTGAAAGTAGAACCTCGCCCGATTATAACGGTATGTGTATTTTTTCCCTATGCCATTCTGTTTAAGCGTTTGGAGCAGCAGAAGTGCGAAAAATTTGTTGTCTGCTCAACCATTTCTTAGCTTCAAACTCCCATATCTCGCGAACGGATTGACCTAACCCAAAAATTCCTGTTGCATCTGAAAGTAGAAACTCGCCCGATTACAACGGTTTTTCTACTTTTTCCCTAGGCCATTCTGGTTAAGCGTTTGGAGCAGCAGAATTGTGAAAAATTTTTTGCCTTCTCTACCATTTCTTGGCTTCAAACTCCCATATCTCGCGAACGGATTGACCTAACCCAAAAATTCCTATTGCATCTGAAAGTAGAAACTCGCCCGATTACAACGGTATGTGTAATTTTTCCCTAGGCCATTCTGGTTAAGCGTTTGGAGCAGCAGAATTGCGAAAAATTTTTTGCCTTCTCAACCATTTCTTGGCTTCAAAGTCCCATATCTCGCGAACGGATTGACCTAACCCAAAAATTCCTATTGCATCTGAAAGTAGAAACTCGCCCGATTACAACGGTATGTTTATTTTTTCCCTAGGCCATTCTGGTTAAGCTTTTGGAGCAGCAGAAATGTGAAAAATTTTTTGCCTTCTCTACCATTTTTTGGCTTCAAACTCCCATATCTCGCGAACGGATTGACCTAACCCAAAAATTCCTATTGCATCTGAAAGTAGAAACTCGCCCGATTTTAACGGTATGTGTATTTTTTCCCTAGGCCATTCTGGTTAAGCTTTTGGAGCAGCAGAATTGCGAAAAATTTTTTGCCTTCTCAACCATTTCTTGGCTTCAAACTCCCATATCTCGCGAACGGATTGACCTAACCCTAAAATTCCTATTGCATCTGAAAGTAGAAACTCGCCCGATTATAACGGTATGTATATTTTTTCCCTAGGCCATTCTGGTTAAGCTTTTGGAGCAGCAGAATTGTGAAAAATTTTTTGCCTTCTCTACCATTTCTTGGCTTCAAACTCCCATATCTCGCGAACGGATTGACCTAACCCAAAAATTCCTATTGCATCTGAAGGTAGAAACTCGCCCGATTACAACGATATGTGTATTTTTTCCCTAGGCCATTCTGGTTAAGCGTTTGGAGCAGCAGAATTGCGAAAAATTTTTTGCCTTCTCAACCATTTCTTGGCTTCAAACTCCCATATCTCGCGAACGGATTGACCTAACCCAAACATTCCTATTGCATCTGAAGGTAGAAACTCGCCCGATTACAACGGTATGTGTATTTTTTCCCTAGGCCATTCTGGTTAAGCGTTTGGAGCAGCAGAATTGCGAAAAATTTTTTGCCTTATCTAGCATTTTTTGGCTTCAAACTCCCATATCTCGCGAACGGATTGACCTAACCCAAAAATTCCTATTGCATCTGAAAGTAGAACCTCGCCCGATTATAACGGTATGTGTATTTTTTCCCTATGCCATTCTGTTTAAGCGTTTGGAGCAGCAGAAGTGCGAAAAATTTGTTGTCTGCTCAACCATTTCTTAGCTTCAAACTCCCATATCTCGCGAACGGATTGACCTAACCCAAAAATTCCTGTTGCATCTGAAAGTAGAAACTCGCCCGATTACAACGGTTTTTCTACTTTTTCCCTAGGCCATTCTGGTTAAGCGTTTGGAGCAGCAGAATTGTGAAAAATTTTTTGCCTTCTCTACCATTTCTTGGCTTCAAACTCCCATATCTCGCGAACGGATTGACCTAACCCAAAAATTCCTATTGCATCTGAAAGTAGAAACTCGCCCGATTACAACGGTATGTGTAATTTTTCCCTAGGCCATTCTGGTTAAGCGTTTGGAGCAGCAGAATTGCGAAAAATTTTTTGCCTTCTCAACCATTTCTTGGCTTCAAAGTCCCATATCTCGCGAACGGATTGACCTAACCCAAAAATTCCTATTGCATCTGAAAGTAGAAACTCGCCCGATTACAACGGTATGTTTATTTTTTCCCTAGGCCATTCTGGTTAAGCTTTTGGAGCAGCAGAAATGTGAAAAATTTTTTGCCTTCTCTACCATTTCTTGGCTTCAAACTCCCATATCTCGCGAAAGGATTGACCTAACCCAAATATTCCTATTGCATCTGATGGTAGAAACTCGCCCGATTACAACGGTATGTGTAATTTTTCCCTAGGCCATTCTGGTTAAGCGTTTGGAGCAGCAGAATTGCGAAAAATTTTTTGCCTTCTCAACCATTTCTTGGCTTCAAAGTCCCATATCTCGCGAACGGATTGACCTAACCCAAAAATTCCTATTGCATCTGAAAGTAGAAACTCGCCCGATTACAACGGTATGTGTATTTTTTCCCTAGGCCATTCTGGTTAAGCTTTTGGAGCAGCAGAAATGTGAAAAATTTTTTGCCTTCTCTACCATTTCTTGGCTTCAAACTCCCATATCTCGCGAAAGGATTGACCTAACCCAAATATTCCTATTGCATCTGATGGTAGAAACTCGCCCGATTACAACGGTATGTGTATTTTTTCCCTAGGCCATTCTGGTTAAGCGTTTGGAGCAGCAGAAGTGCGAAAAATTTGTTGTCTTCTCAACCATTTCTTAGCTTCAAACTCCCATATCTCGCGAACGGATTGACCAAACCCAAAAATTCCTATTGCATGTGAAAGTAGAAACTCGCCCGATTACAACGGTATGTGTATTTTTTCCCTAGGCCATTCTGGTTAAGCTTTTGGAGCAGCAGAATTGTGAAAAATTTTTTGCCTTCTCTACCATTTCTTGGCTTCAAACTGCCATATCTCGCGAACGGATTGACCTAACCCAAAAATTCCTATTGCATCTGAAGGTAGAAACTCGCCCGGTTACAACGGTATGTGTATTTTTTCCCTAGGCCATTCTGGTTAAGCGTTTGGAGCAGCAGAATTGTGAAAAATTTTTTGCCTTCTCTACCATTTCTTGGCTTCAAACTCCCATATCTCGCGAAAGGATTGACCTAACCCAAATATTCCTATTGCATCTGATGGTAGAAACTCGCCCGATTACAACGGTATGTGTATTTTTTCCCTAAGCCATTCTGGTTAAGCGTTTGGAGCAGCAGAAGTGCGAAAAATTTGTTGTCTTCTCAACCATTTCTTAGCTTCAAACTCCCATATCTCGCGAACGGATTGACCAAACCCAAAAATTCCTATTGCATGTGAAAGTAGAAACTCGCCCGATTACAACGGTATGTGTATTTTTTCCCTAGGCCATTCTGGTTAAGCTTTTGGAGCAGCAGAATTGTGAAAAATTTTTTGCCTTCTCTACCATTTCTTGGCTTCAAACTGCCATATCTCGCGAACGGATTGACCTAACCCAAAAATTCCTATTGCATCTGAAGGTAGAAACTCGCCCGGTTACAACGGTATGTGTATTTTTTCCCTAGGCCATTCTGGTTAAGCGTTTGGAGCAGCAGAATTGTGAAAAATTTTTTGCCTTCTCTACCATTTCTTGGCTTCAAACTCCCATATCTCGCGAACGGATTGACCTAACCCAAAAATTCCTATTGCGTCTGAAGGTAGAAAATCGCCCGATTACAACGGTATGTGTATTTTTTCCCTAGGCCATTCTGGTTAAGCGTTTGGAGCAGCAGAATTGCGAAAAATTTTTTGCCTTCTCTACCATTTTTTGGCTTCAAACTCCCATATCTCGCGAACGGATTGACCTAACCCAAAAATTCCTATTGCATCTGAAAGTAGAAACTCGCCCGATTTTAACGGTATGTGTATTTTTTCCCTAGGCCATTCTGGTTAAGCTTTTGGAGCAGCAGAATTGCGAAAAATTTTTTGCCTTCTCAACCATTTCTTGGCTTCAAACTCCCATATCTCGCGAACGGATTGACCTAACCCAAAAATTCCTATTGCATCTGAAAGTAGAAACTCGCCCGATTATAACGGTATGTGTATTTTTTCCCTAGGCCATTCTGGTTAAGCGTTTGGAGCAGCAGAAGTGCGAAAAATTGGTTGTCTTCTCAAGCATTTCTTAGCTTCAAACTCCCATATCTCGCGAACGGATTGACCTAACCCAAAAATTCCTGTTGCATCTGAAAGTAGAAACTCGCCCGATTACAACGGTTTTTCTATTTTTTCCCTAGGCCATTCTGGTTAAGCGTTTGGAGCAGCAGAATTGTGAAAAATTTTTTGCCTTCTCTACCATTTCTTGGCTTCAAACTCCCATATCTCGCGAACGGATTGACCTAACCCAAAAATTCCTATTGCATCTGAAGGTAGAAACTCGCCCGATTACAACGGTATGTGTATTTTTTCCCTAGGCCATTCTGGTTAAGCGTTTGGAGCAGCAGAATTGCGAAAAATTTTTTGCCTTCTCTACCATTTTTTGGCTTCAAACTCCCATATCTCGCGAACGGATTGAACTAACCCAAAAATTCCTATTGCATCTGAAAGTAGAAACTCGCCCGATTATAACGGTATGTGTATTTTTTCCCTAGGCCATTCTGGTTAAGCTTTTGGAGCAGCAAAATTGTGAAAAATTTTTTGCCCTCTCTACCATTTCTTGGCTTCAAACTCCCATATCTCGCGAACGGATTGACCTAACCCAAAAATTCGTATTGCATCTGAAGGTAGAAACTCGCCCGATTACAACGGTATGTGTATTTTTTCCCTAGGCCATTCTGGTTAAGCGTTTGGAGCAGCTGAATTGCGAAAAATTTTTTGCCTTCTCAACCATTTCTTGGCATCAAACTCCCATATCTCGCGAACGGATTGACCTAACCCAAAAATTCCTATTGCATCTGAAAGTAGAAACTCGCCCGATTATAACGGTATGTGTATTTTTTCCCTAGGCCATTCTGGTTAAGCGTTTGGAGCAGCAGAAGTGCGAAAAATTTGTTGTCTTCTCAACCATTTCTTAGCTTCAAACTCCCATATCTCGCGAACGGATTGACCTAACCCAAAAATTCCTGTTGCATCTGAAAGTAGAAACTCGCCCGATTACAACGGTATGTGTAATTTTTCCCTAGGCCATTCTGGTTAAGCGTTCGGAGCAGCAGAATTGCGAAAAATTTTTTGCCTTCTCAACCATTTCTTGGCTTCAAAGTCCCATATCTCGCGAACGGATTGACCTAACCCAAGAATTCCTATTGCATCTGAAAGTAGAAACTCGCCCGATTACAACGGTATGTGTATTTTTTCCCTAGGCCATTCTGGTTAAGCGTTTGGAGCAGCTGAATTGCGAAAAATTTTTTGCCTTCTCAACCATTTCTTGGCTTCAAACTCCCATGTCTCCCGAACGGATTGACCTAACCCAAAAATTCCTATTGCATCTGAAAGTAGAAACTCGCCCGATTATAACGGTATGTGTATTTTTTCCCTAGGCCATTCTGGTTAAGCGTTTGGAGCAGCAGAAGTGCGAAAAATTTGTTGTCTTCTCAACCATTTCTTAGCTTCAAACTCCCATATCTCGCGAACGGATTGACCTAACCCAAAAATTCCTGTTGCATCTGAAAGTAGAAACTCGCCCGATTACAACGGTTTTTCTATTTTTTCCCTAGGCCATTCTGGTTAAGCGTTTGGAGCAGCAGAATTGTGAAAAATTTTTTGCCTTCTCAACCATTTCTTGGCTTCAAATTCCCATATCTCGCGAACGGATTGAACTAACCCGAAAATTCCTATTGCATCTCAAAGTAGAAACTCGCTCGATTACAACGGTATGTGTAATTTTTCCCTAGGCCATTCTGGTTAAGCGTTCGGAGCAGCAGAATTGCGAAAAATTTTTTGCCTTCTCAACCATGTCTTGGCTTCAAAGTCCCATATCTCGCGAACGGATTGACCTAACCTAAAAATTCCTATTGCATCTGAAGGTAGAAACTCGCCCGATTACAACGATATGTGTATTTTTTCCCTAGGCCATTCTGGTTAAGCGTTTGGAGCAGCAGAAGTGCGAAAAATTTGTTGTCTTCTCAACCATTTCTTAGCTTCAAACTCCCATATCTCGCGAACGGATTGACCTAACCCAAAAATACCTGTTGCATCTGAAAGTAGAAACTCGCCCGATTACAACGGTTTTTCTATTTTTTCCCTAGGCCATTCTGGTTAAGCGTTTGGAGCAGCAGAATTGCGAAAAATTTTTTGCCCTCTCTACCATTTCTTGGCTTCAAACTCCCATATCTCGCGAACGGATTGACCTAACCCAAAAATTCGTATTGCATCTGAAGGTAGAAACTCGCCCGATTACAACGGTATGTGTATTTTTTCCCTAGGCCATTCTGGTTAAGCGTTTGGAGCAGCTGAATTGCGAAAAATTTTTTGCCTTCTCAACCATTTCTTGGCTTCAAACTCCCATATCTCGCGAACGGATTGACCTAACCCAAAAATTCCTATTGCATCTGAAAGTAGAAACTCGCCCGATTACAACGGTATGTGTATTTTTTCCCTAGGCCATTCTGGTTAAGCTTTTGGAGCAGCAGAATTGTGAAAAATTTTTTGCCTTCTCTACCATTTCTTGGTTTCAAACTCCCATATCTCGCGAACGGATTGACCTAACCCAAAAATTCCTATTGCATCTGAAAGTAGAAACTCGCCCGATTACAACGGTATGTGTATTTTTTCCCTAGGCCATTCTGGTTAAGAGTTTGGAGCAGCAGAATTGCGAAAAATTTTTTGCCTTCTCTACCATTTCTTAGCTTCAAACTCCCATATCTCGCGAACGGATTGACCTAACCCAAAAATTCCTGTTGCATCTGAAAGTAGAAACTCGCCCGATTACAACGGTTTTTCTATTTTTTCCCTAGGCCATTCTGGTTAAGAGTTTGGAGCAGCAGAATTGCGAAAAATTTTTTGCCCTCTCTACCATTTCTTGGCTTCAAACTCCCATATCTCGCGAACGGATTGACCTAACCCAAAAATTCGTATTGCATCTGAAAGTAGAAACTCGCCCGATTACAACGGTATGTGTATTTTTTCCCTAGGCCATTCTGGTTAGGCTTTTGGAGCAGCAGAATTGTGAAAAATTTTTTGCCTTCTCTACCATTTCTTGGTTTCAAACTCCCATATCTCGCGAACGGATTGACCTAACCCAAAAATTCCTATTGCATCTGAAAGTAGAAACTCGCCCGATTACAACGGTATGTGTATTTTTTCCCTAGGCCATTCTGGTTAAGCTTTTGGAGCAGCAGAATTGTGAAAAATTTTTTGCCTTCTCTACCATTTCTTGGCTTCAAATTCCCATATCTCGCGAACGGATTGACCTAACCCAAAAATTCATATTGCATCTGAAGGTAGAAACTCGCCCGATTACAACGGTATGTGTATTTTTTCCCTAGGCCATTCTGGTTAAGCGTTTGGAGCAGCTGAATTGCGAAAAATTTTTTGCCTTCTCAACCATTTCTTGGCTTCAAACTCCCATGTCTCCCGAACGGATTGACCTAACCCAAAAATTCCTATTGCATCTGAAAGTAGAAACTCGCCCGATTATAACGGTATGTGTATTTTTTCCCTAGGCCATTCTGGTTAAGCGTTTGGAGCAGCAGAAGTGCGAAAAATTTGTTGTCTTCTCAACCATTTCTTAGCTTCAAACTCCCATATCTCGCGAACGGATTGACCTAACCCAAAAATTCCTGTTGCATCTGAAAGTAGAAACTCGCCCGATTACAACGGTTTTTCTATTTTTTCCCTAGGCCATTCTGGTTAAGCGTTTGGAGCAGCAGAATTGTGAAAAATTTTTTGCCTTCTCAACCATTTCTTGGCTTCAAATTCCCATATCTCGCGAACGGATTGAACTAACCCGAAAATTCCTATTGCATCTCAAAGTAGAAACTCGCTCGATTACAACGGTATGTGTAATTTTTCCCTAGGCCATTCTGGTTAAGCGTTCGGAGCAGCAGAATTGCGAAAAATTTTTTGCCTTCTCAACCATGTCTTGGCTTCAAAGTCCCATATCTCGCGAACGGATTGACCTAACCTAAAAATTCCTATTGCATCTGAAGGTAGAAACTCGCCCGATTACAACGATATGTGTATTTTTTCCCTAGGCCATTCTGGTTAAGCGTTTGGAGCAGCAGAATTGCGAAAAATTTTTTGCCTTCTCAACCATTTCTTGGCTTCAAACTCCCATATCTCGCGAACGGATTGACCTAACCCAAAAATTCCTATTGCATCTGAAAGTAGAAACTCGCCCGATTATAACGGTATGTGTATTTTTTCCCTAGGCCATTCTGGTTAAGCGTTTGGAGCAGCAGAAGTGCGAAAAATTTGTTGTCTTCTCAACCATTTCTTAGCTTCAAACTCCCATATCTCGCGAACGGATTGACCTATCCCAAAAATTCCTGTTGCATCTGAAAGTAGAAACTCGTCCGATTATAACGGTATGTATATTTTTTCCCTAGGCCATTCTGGTTAAGCTTTTGGAGCAGCAGAATTGTGAAAAATTTTTTGCCTTCTCTACCATTTCTTGGCTTCAAACTCCCATATCTCGCGAACGGATTGATCTAACCCAAAAATTCCTGTTGCATCTGAAAGTAGAAACTCGCCCGATTACAACGGTTTTTCTATTTTTTCCCTAGGCCAATCTGGTTAAGCGTTTGGAGCAGCAGAATTGCGAAAAATTTTTTGCCTTCTCTACCATTTCTTGGCTTCAAACTCCCATATCTCGCGAACGGATTGACCTAACCCAAAAATTCCTATTGCATCTGAAAGTAGAAACTCGCCCGATTATAACGGTATGTGTATTTTTTCCCTAGGCCATTCTGGTTAAGCGTTTGGAGCAGCAGAAGTGCGAAAAATTTGTTGTCTTCTCAACCATTTCTAAGCTTCAAACTCCCATATCTCGCGAACGGATTGACCTATCCCAAAAATTCCTGTTGCATCTGAAAGTAGAAACTCGCCCGATTACAACGGTTTTTCTATTTTTTCCCTAGGCCATTCTGGTTAAGCGATTGGAGCAGCAGAATTGTGAAAAATTTTTTGCCTTCTCTACCATTTCTTGGCTTCAAACTCCCATATCTCGCGAACGGATTGACCTAACCCAAAAATTCCTATTGCATCTGAAGGTAGAAACTCGCCCGATTACAACGGTATGTGTATTTTTTCCCTAGGCCATTCTGGTTAAGAGTTTGGAGCAGCAGAATTGCGAAAAATTTTTTGCCCTCTCTACCATTTCTTGGCTTCAAACTCCCATATCTCGCGAACGGATTGACCTAACCCAAAAATTCCTATTGCATCTGAAAGTAGAAACTCGCCCGATTACAACGGTATGTGTATTTTTTCCCTAGGCCATTCTGGTTAAGCTTTTGGAGCAGCAGAATTGTGAAAAATTTTTTGCCTTCTCTACCATTTCTTGGCTTCAAACTCCCATATCTCGCGAACGGATTGACCTAACCCAAAAATTCATATTGCATCTGAAGGTAGAAACTCGCCCGATTACAACGGTATGTGTATTTTTTCCCTAGGCCATTCTGGTTAAGCGTTTGGAGCAGCTGAATTGCGAAAAATTTTTTGCCTTCTCAACCATTTCTTGGCTTCAAACTCCCATGTCTCCCGAACGGATTGACCTAACCCAAAAATTCCTATTGCATCTGAAAGTAGAAACTCGCCCGATTATAACGGTATGTGTATTTTTTCCCTAGGCCATTCTGGTTAAGCGTTTGGAGCAGCAGAAGTGCGAAAAATTTGTTGTCTTCTCAACCATTTCTTAGCTTCAAACTCCCATATCTCGCGAACGGATTGACCTAACCCAAAAATTCCTGTTGCATCTGAAAGTAGAAACTCGCCCGATTACAACGGTTTTTCTATTTTTTCCCTAGGCCATTCTGGTTAAGCGTTTGGAGCAGCAGAATTGTGAAAAATTTTTTGCCTTCTCAACCATTTCTTGGCTTCAAATTCCCATATCTCGCGAACGGATTGAACTAACCCGAAAATTCCTATTGCATCTCAAAGTAGAAACTCGCTCGATTACAACGGTATGTGTAATTTTTCCCTAGGCCATTCTGGTTAAGCGTTCGGAGCAGCAGAATTGCGAAAAATTTTTTGCCTTCTCAACCATGTCTTGGCTTCAAAGTCCCATATCTCGCGAACGGATTGACCTAACCTAAAAATTCCTATTGCATCTGAAGGTAGAAACTCGCCCGATTACAACGATATGTGTATTTTTTCCCTAGGCCATTCTGGTTAAGCGTTTGGAGCAGCAGAATTGCGAAAAATTTTTTGCCTTCTCAACCATTTCTTGGCTTCAAACTCCCATATCTCGCGAACGGATTGACCTAACCCAAAAATTCCTATTGCATCTGAAAGTAGAAACTCGCCCGATTATAACGGTATGTGTATTTTTTCCCTAGGCCATTCTGGTTAAGCGTTTGGAACAGCAGAAGTGCGAAAAATTTGTTGTCTTCTCAACCATTTCTTAGCTTCAAACTCCCATATCTCGCGAACGGATTGACCTATCCCAAAAATTCCTGTTGCATCTGAAAGTAGAAACTCGTCCGATTATAACGGTATGTATATTTTTTCCCTAGGCCATTCTGGTTAAGCTTTTGGAGCAGCAGAATTGTGAAAAATTTTTTGCCTTCTCTACCATTTCTTGGCTTCAAACTCCCATATCTCGCGAACGGATTGATCTAACCCAAAAATTCCTGTTGCATCTGAAAGTAGAAACTCGCCCGATTACAACGGTTTTTCTATTTTTTCCCTAGGCCAATCTGGTTAAGCGTTTGGAGCAGCAGAATTGCGAAAAATTTTTTGCCTTCTCTACCATTTCTTGGCTTCAAACTCCCATATCTCGCGAACGGATTGACCTAACCCAAAAATTCCTATTGCATCTGAAAGTAGAAACTCGCCCGATTATAACGGTATGTGTATTTTTTCCCTAGGCCATTCTGGTTAAGCGTTTGGAGCAGCAGAAGTGCGAAAAATTTGTTGTCTTCTCAACCATTTCTTAGCTTCAAACTCCCATATCTCGCGAACGGATTGACCTATCCCAAAAATTCCTGTTGCATCTGAAAGTAGAAACTCGCCCGATTACAACGGTTTTTCTATTTTTTCCCTAGGCCATTCTGGTTAAGCGATTGGAGCAGCAGAATTGTGAAAAATTTTTTGCCTTCTCTACCATTTCTTGGCTTCAAACTCCCATATCTCGCGAACGGATTGACCTAACCCAAAAATTCCTATTGCATCTGAAGGTAGAAACTCGCCCGATTACAACGGTATGTGTATTTTTTCCCTAGGCCATTCTGGTTAAGCGTTTGGAGCAGCAGAATTGCGAAAAATTTTTTGCCTTCTCTAGCATTTTTTGGCTTCAAACTCCCATATCTCGCGAACGGATTGACCTAACCCAAAAATTCCTATTGCATCTGAAAGTAGAAACTCGCCCGATTATAACGGTATGTGTATTTTTTCCCTATGCCATTCTGGTTAAGCGTTTGGAGCAGCAGAAGTGCGAAAAATTTGTTGTCTTCTCAACCATTTCTTAGCTTCAAACTCCCATATCTCGCGAACGGATTGACCTAACCCAAAAATTCCTGTTGCATCTTAAAGTAGAAACTCGCCCGATTACAACGGTTTTTCTTCTTTTTCCCTAGGCCATTCTGGTTAAGCGTTTGGAGCAGCAGAATTGCGAAAAATTTTTTGCCTTCTCTACCATTTTTTGGCTTCAAACTCCCATATCTCGCGAACGGATTGACCTAACCCAAAAATTCCTATTGCATCTGAAAGTAGAAACTCGCCCGATTATAACGGTATGTGTATTTTTTCCCTAGGCCATTCTGGTTAAGCGTTTGGAGCAGCAGAATTGCGAAAAATTTGTTGTCTTCTCAACCATTTCTTAGCTTCAAACTCCCATATCTCGCGAACGGATTGACCTAACCCAAAAATTCCTGTTGCATCTGAAAGTAGAAACTCGCCCGATTACAACGGTTCTTCTATTTTTTCCCTAGGCCATTCTGGTTAAGCGTTTGGAGCAGCAGAAGTGCGAAAAATTTGTTGTCTTCTCAACCATTTCTTAGCTTCAAACTCCCATATCTCGCGAACGGATTGACCTAACCCAAAAATTCCTATTGCATCTGATGGTAGAAACTCGCCCGATTACAACGGTTTTTCTATTTTTTCCCTAGGCCATTCTGGTTAAGCGTTTGGAGCAGCAGAATTGCGAAAAATTTTTTGCCTTCTCAACCATTTCTTGGCTTCAAAGTCCCATATCTCGCGAACGGATTGACCTAACCCAAAAATTCCTATTGCATCTGAAAGTAGAAACTCGCCCGATTACAACGGTATGTGTATTTTTTCCCTAGGCCATTCTGGTTAAGCTTTTGGAGCAGCAGAATTGTGAAAAATTTTTTGCCTTCTCTACCATTTCTTGGCTTCAAACTCCCATATCTCGCGAACGGATTGACCTAACCCAAATATTCCTATTGCATCTGATGGTAGAAACTCGCCCGATTACAACGATATGTGTATTTTTTCCCTAGGCCATTCTGGTTAAGCGTTTGGAGCAGCAGAATTGCGAAAAATTTTTTGCCTTCTCAACCATTTCTTGGCTTCAAACTCCCATATCTCGCGAACGGATTGACCTAATCCAAAAATTCCTATTGCATCTGAAAGTAGAAAATCGCCCGATTGTAACGGTATGTGTATTTTTTCCCTAGGCCATTCTGGTTGAGCGTTTGGAGCAGCAGAAGTGCGAAAAATTTGTTGTCTTCTCAACCATTTCTTAGATTCAAACTCCCATATCTCGCGAACGGATTGACCTAACCCAAAAATTCCTGTTGCATCTGAAAGTAGAAACTCGCCCGATTACAACGGTTTTTCTATTTTTCCCTAGGCCATTCTGGTTAAGCGTTTGGAGCAGCAGAAGTGCGAAAAATTTGTTGTCTTCTCAACCATTTCTTAGCTTCAAACTCCCATATCTCGCGAACGGATTGACCTAACCCAAAAATTCCTGTTGCATCTGAAAGTAGAAACTCGCCCGATTACAACGGTTTTTCTATTTTTCCCTAGGCCATTCTGGTTAAGCGTTTGGAGCAGCAGAAGTGCGAAAAATTTGTTGTCTTCTCAACCATTTCTTAGCTTCAAACTCCCATATCTCGCGAACGGATTGACCTAACCCAAAAATTCCTGTTGCATCTGAAAGTAGAAACTCGCCCGATTACAACGGTTTTTCTATTTTTTCCCTAGGCCATTCTGGTTAAGCGTTTGGAGCAGCAGAATTGTGAAAAATTTTTTGCCTTCTCAACCATTTCTTGGCTTCAAAGTCCCATATCTCGCGAACGGATTGACCTAACCCAAAAATTCCTATTGCATCTGAAAGTAGAAACTCGTCCGATTATAACGGTATGTATATTTTTTCCCTAGGCCATTCTGGTTAAGCTTTTGGAGCAGCAGAATTGTGAAAAATTTTTTGCCTTCTCTACCATTTCTTGGCTTCAAACTCCCATATCTCGCGAACGGATTGACCTAACCCAAAAATTCCTGTTGCATCTGAAAGTAGAAACTCGCCCGATTACAACGGTATGTGTATTTTTTCCCTAGGCCATTCTGGTTAAGCGTTTGGAGCAGCAGAATTGCGAAAAATTTTTTGCCTTCTCTAGCATTTTTTGGCTTCAAACTCCCATATCTCGCGAACGGATTGACCTAACCCAAAAATTCCTATTGCATCTGAAAGTAGAAACTCGCCCGATTATAACGGTATGTGTATTTTTTCCCTATGCCATTCTGGTTAAGCGTTTGGAGCAGCAGAAGTGCGAAAAATTTGTTGTCTTCTCAACCATTTCTTAGCTTCAAACTCCCATATCTCGCGAACGGATTGACCTAACCCAAAAATTCCTGTTGCATCTTAAAGTAGAAACTCGCCCGATTACAACGGTTTTTCTTCTTTTTCCCTAGGCCATTCTGGTTAAGCGTTTGGAGCAGCAGAATTGCGAAAAATTTTTTGCCTTCTCTACCATTTCTTGGCTTCAAACTCCCATATCTCGCGAACGGATTGACCTAACCCAAAAATTCCTATTGCATCTGAAAGTAGAAACTCGCCCGATTATAACGGTATGTGTATTTTTTCCCTAGGCCATTCTGGTTAAGCGTTTGGAGCAGCAGAATTGCGAAAAATTTGTTGTCTTCTCAACCATTTCTTAGCTTCAAACTCCCATATCTCGCGAACGGATTGACCTAACCCAAAAATTCCTGTTGCATCTGAAAGTAGAAACTCGCCCGATTACAACGGTTCTTCTATTTTTTCCCTAGGCCATTCTGGTTAAGCGTTTGGAGCAGCAGAAGTGCGAAAAATTTGTTGTCTTCTCAACCATTTCTTAGCTTCAAACTCCCATATCTCGCGAACGGATTGACCTAACCCAAAAATTCCTATTGCATCTGATGGTAGAAACTCGCCCGATTACAACGGTTTTTCTATTTTTTCCCTAGGCCATTCTGGTTAAGCGTTTGGAGCAGCAGAATTGCGAAAAATTTTTTGCCTTCTCAACCATTTCTTGGCTTCAAAGTCCCATATCTCGCGAACGGATTGACCTAACCCAAAAATTCCTATTGCATCTGAAAGTAGAAACTCGCCCGATTACAACGGTATGTGTATTTTTTCCCTAGGCCATTCTGGTTAAGCTTTTGGAGCAGCAGAATTGTGAAAAATTTTTTGCCTTCTCTACCATTTCTTGGCTTCAAACTCCCATATCTCGCGAACGGATTGACCTAACCCAAATATTCCTATTGCATCTGATGGTAGAAACTCGCCCGATTACAACGATATGTGTATTTTTTCCCTAGGCCATTCTGGTTAAGCGTTTGGAGCAGCAGAATTGCGAAAAATTTTTTGCCTTCTCAACCATTTCTTGGCTTCAAACTCCCATATCTCGCGAACGGATTGACCTAATCCAAAAATTCCTATTGCATCTGAAAGTAGAAAATCGCCCGATTGTAACGGTATGTGTATTTTTTCCCTAGGCCATTCTGGTTGAGCGTTTGGAGCAGCAGAAGTGCGAAAAATTTGTTGTCTTCTCAACCATTTCTTAGATTCAAACTCCCATATCTCGCGAACGGATTGACCTAACCCAAAAATTCCTGTTGCATCTGAAAGTAGAAACTCGCCCGATTACAACGGTTTTTCTATTTTTCCCTAGGCCATTCTGGTTAAGCGTTTGGAGCAGCAGAAGTGCGAAAAATTTGTTGTCTTCTCAACCATTTCTTAGCTTCAAACTCCCATATCTCGCGAACGGATTGACCTAACCCAAAAATTCCTGTTGCATCTGAAAGTAGAAACTCGCCCGATTACAACGGTTTTTCTATTTTTCCCTAGGCCATTCTGGTTAAGCGTTTGGAGCAGCAGAAGTGCGAAAAATTTGTTGTCTTCTCAACCATTTCTTAGCTTCAAACTCCCATATCTCGCGAACGGATTGACCTAACCCAAAAATTCCTGTTGCATCTGAAAGTAGAAACTCGCCCGATTACAACGGTTTTTCTATTTTTTCCCTAGGCCATTCTGGTTAAGCGTTTGGAGCAGCAGAATTGTGAAAAATTTTTTGCCTTCTCAACCATTTCTTGGCTTCAAAGTCCCATATCTCGCGAACGGATTGACCTAACCCAAAAATTCCTATTGCATCTGAAAGTAGAAACTCGTCCGATTATAACGGTATGTATATTTTTTCCCTAGGCCATTCTGGTTAAGCTTTTGGAGCAGCAGAATTGTGAAAAATTTTTTGCCTTCTCTACCATTTCTTGGCTTCAAACTCCCATATCTCGCGAACGGATTGACCTAACCCAAAAATTCCTATTGCATCTGAAGGTAGAAACACGCCCGATTACAACGATATGTGTATTTTTTCCCTAGGCCATTCTGGTTAAGCGTTTGGAGCAGCAGAATTGCGAAAAATTGTTTGCCTTCTCTACCATTTCTTAGCTTCAAACTCCCATATCTCGCGAACGGATTGACCTAACCCAAAAATTCCTGTTGCATCTGAAAGTAGAAACGCGCCCGATTACAACGGTTTTTCTATTTTTTCCCTAGGCCATTCTGGTTAAGCGTTTGGAGCAGCAGAATTGTGAAAAATTTTTTGCCTTCTCTACCATTTCTTGGCTTCAAACTCCCATATCTCGCGAACGGATTGACCTAACCCAAAAATTCCTATTGCATCTGAAGGTAGAAACTCGCCCGATTACAACGGTATGTGTATTTTTTCCCTAGGCCATTCTGGTTAAGCGTTTGGAGCAGCAGAATTGCGAAAAATTTTTTGCCTTCTCTACCATTTTTTGGCTTCAAACTCCCATATCTCGCGAACGGATTGACCTAACCCAAAAATTCCTATTGCATCTGAAGGTAGAAACTCGCCCGATTACAACGATATGTGTATTTTTTCCCTAGGCCATTCTGGTTAAGCGTTTGGAGCAGCAGAATTGCGAAAAATTTTTTGCCTTCTCAACCATTTCTTGGCTTCAAACTCCCATATCTCGCGAACGGATTGACCTAACCCAAAAATTCCTATTGCATCTGAAGGTAGAAACTCGCCCGATTACAACGGTATGTGTATTTTTTCCCTAGGCCATTCTGGTTAAGCGTTTGGAGCAGCAGAATTGCGAAAAATTTTTTGCCTTCTCTAGCATTTTTTGGCTTCAAACTCCCATATCTCGCGAACGGATTGAGCTAACCCAAAAATTCCTATTGCATCTGAAAGTAGAAACTCGCCCGATTATAACGGTATGTGTATTTTTTCCCTAGGCCATTCTGGTTAAGCGTTTGGAGCAGCAGAAGTGCGAAAAATTTGTTGTCTTCTCAACCATTTCTTAGCTTCAAACTCCCATATCTCGCGAACGGATTGACCTAACCCGAAAATTCCTGTTGCATCTGAAAGTAGAAACTCGCCCGATTACAACGGTTTTTCTATTTCTTCCCTAGGCCATTCTGGTTAAGCGTTTGGAGCAGCAGAATTGTGAAAAATTTTTTGCCTTCTCTACCATTTCTTGGCTTCAAACTCCCATATCTCGCGAACGGATTGACCTAACCCAAAAATTCCTATTGCATCTGAAGGTAGAAACACGCCCGATTACAACGATATGTGTATTTTTTCCCTAGGCCATTCTGGTTAAGCGTTTGGAGCAGCAGAATTGCGGAAAATTTTTTGCCTTCTCTACCATTTCTTAGCTTCCATCTCCCATATCTCGCGAACGGATTGACCTAACCCAAAAATTCCTGTTGCATCTGAAAGTAGAAACTCGCCCGATTACAACGGTTTTTCTATTTTTTCCCTAGGCCATTCTGGTTAAGCGTTTGGAGCAGCAGAATTGTGAAAAATTTTTTGCCTTCTCTACCATTTCTTGGCTTCAAACTCCCATATCTCGCGAACGGATTGACCTAACCCAAAAATTCCAGTTGCATCTGAAAGTAGAAACTCGCCCGATTACAACGGTATGTGTATTTTTTCCCTAGGCCATTCTGGTTAAGCGTGTGGAGCAGCAGAATTGCGAAAAATTTTTTGCCTTCTCTACCATTTCTTGGCTTCAAACTCCCATATCTCGCGAACGGATTGACCTAACCCAAAAATTCCTATTGCATCTGAAAGTAGAAACTCGCCCGATTACAAAGGTATGTGTATTTTTTCCCTAGGCCATTCTGGTTAAGCTTTTGGAGCAGCAGAATTGTGAAAAATTTTTTGCCTTCTCTACCATTTCTTGGCTTCAAACTCCCATATCTCGCGAACGGATTGACCTGACCCAAAAATTCCTATTGCATCTGAAAGTAGAAACTCGCCCGATTACAACGGTATGTGTATTTTTTCCCTATGCCATTCTGGTTAAGCGTTTGGAGCAGCAGAAGTGCGAAAAATTTGTTGTCTTCTCAACCATTTCTTAGCTTCAAACTCCCATATCTCGCGAACGGATTCACCTAACCCAAAAATTCCTGTTGCATCTGAAAGTAGATACTCGCCCGATTACAACGGTATGTGTATTTTGTCCCTAGGCCATTCTGGTTAAGCGTTTGTAGCAGCAGAATTGTGAAAAATTTTTTGCCTGCTCTACCATTTCTTGGCTTCAAACTCCCATATCTCGGGAACGGATTGACCTAACCCAAAAATTCCTATTGCATCTGAAGGTAGAAACTCGCCCGATTACAACGGTATGTGTATTTTTTCCCTAGGCCATTCTGGTTAAGCGTTTGGAGCAGCAGAATTGCGAAAAATTTTTTGCCTTCTCAACCATTTCTTGGCTTCAAAGTCCCATATCTCGCGAACGGATTGACCTAACCCAAAAATTCCAATTGCATCTGAAAGTAGAAACTCGCCCGATTACAACGGTATGTGTATTTTTTCCCTAGGTCATTCTGGTTAAGCCTTGGAGCAGCAGAATTGCGAAAAATTTTTTGCCTTCTCAACCATTTCTTGGCTTCAAAGTCCCATATCTCGCGAACGGATTGACCTAACCCAAGAATTCCTATTGCATCTGAAAGTAGAAACTCGCCCGATTACAACGGTTTTTCTATTTTTTCCCTAGGCCATTCTGGTTAAGCGTTTGGAGCAGCAGAATTGTGAAAAATTTTTTGCCTTCTCTACCATTTTTCGGCTTCAAACTCCCATATCTCGCGAACGGAATGACCTAACCCAAAAATTCCTATTGCATCTGAAAGTAGAAACTCGCCCGATTATAACGGTATGTGTATTTTTTCCCTAGGCCATTCTGGTTAAGCGTTTGGAGCAGCAGAAGTGCGAAAAATTTGTTGTCTTCTCAACCATTTCTTAGCTTCAAACTCCCATATCTCGCGAACGGATTGACCTAACCCAAAAATTCCTGTTGCATCTGAAAGTAGAAACTCGCCCGATTACAACGGTTTTTCTATTTTTTCCCTAGGCCATTCTGGTTAAGCGTTTGGAGCAGCAGAATTGTGAAAAATTTTTTGCCTTCTCTACCAATTCTTGGCTTCAAACTCCCATATCTCGCGAACGGATTGACCTAACCCAAAAATTCCTATTGCATCTGAAAGTAGAAACTCGCCCGATTATAACGGTATGTGTATTTTTTCCCTAGGCCATTCTGGTTAAGCGTTTGGAGCAGCAGAATTGCGAAAAATTTTTTGCCTTCTCTACCATTTTTTGGCTTCAAAGTCCCATATCTCGCGAACGGATTGACCTAACCCAAAAATTCCTATTGCATCTGAAAGTAGAAACTCGCCCGATTATACCGGTATGTGTATTTTTTCCCTAGGCCATTCTGGTTAAGCGTTTGGAGCAGCAGAAGTGCGAAAAATTTGTTGTCTTCTCAACCATTTCTTAGCTTCAAACTCCCATATCTCGCGAACGGATTGACCTAACCCAAAAATTCCTGTTGCATCTGAAAGTAGATACTCGCCCGATTACAACGGTATGTGTATTTTTTCCCTATGCCATTCTGGTTAAGCGTTTGGAGCAGCAGAAGTGCGAAAAATTTGTTGTCTTCTCAACCATTTCTTAGCTTCAAACTCCCATATCTCGCGAACGGATTGACCTAACCCAAAAATTCCTGTTGCATCTGAAAGTAGAAACTCGCCCGATTACAACGGTTTTTCTATTTTTTCCCTAGGCCATTCTGGTTAAGCGTTTGGAGTAGCAGAATTGTGAAAAATTTTTTGCCTTCTCTACCATTTCTTGGCTTCAAACTCCCATATCTCGCGAACGGATTGACCTAACCCAAAAATTCCTATTGCATCTGAAGGTAGAAACTCGCCCGATTACTACGGTATGTGTATTTTTTCCCTAGGCCATTCTGGTTAAGCGTTTGGAGCAGCAGAATTGCGAAAAATTTTTTGCCTTCTCAACCATTTCTTGGCTTCAGAGTCCCATATCTCGCGAACGGATTGACCTAACCCAAAAATTCCTATTGCATCTGAAAGTAGAAACTCGCCCGATTACAACAGTATGTGTATTTTTTCCCTAGGCCATTCTGGTTAAGCGTTTGTAGCAGCAGAATTGTGAAAAATTTTTTGCCTTCTCTACCATTTCTTGGCTTCAAACTGCCATATCTCGGGAACGGATTGACCTAACCCAAAAATTCCTATTGCATCTGAAGGTAGAAACTCGCCCGATTACAACGGTGTGTGTATTTTTTCCCTAGGCCATTCTGGTTAAGCGTTTGGAGCAGCAGAATTGCGAAAAATTTTTTGCCTTCTCAACCATTTCTTAGCTTCAAACTCCCATATCTCGCGAACGGATTAACCTAACCCAAAAATTCCTATTGCATCTGAAAGTAGAAACTCGCCCGATTATAACGGTATGTGTATTTTTTCCCTAGGCCATTCTGGTTAAGCGTTTGGAGCAGCAGAATTGCGAAAAATTTTTTGCCTTCTCAACCATTTCTTGTCTTCAAACTCCCATATCTCGCGAACGGATTGACCTAACCAAAAATTCCTATTGCATCTGAAAGTAGAAACTCGCCCGATTACAACGGTATGTGTATTTTGTCCCTAGGCCATTCTGGTTAAGCGTTTGTAGCAGCAGAATGGTGAAAAATTATTTGCCTTCTCTACCATTTCTTGGCTTCAAACTCCCATATCTCGGGAACGGATTGACCTAACCCAAAAATTCCTATTGCATCTGAAGGTAGAAACTCGCCCGATTACAACGGTATGTGTATTTTTTCCCTAGGCCATTCTGGTTAAGCGTTTGGAGCAGCAGAATTGCGAAAAATTTTTTGCCTTCTCAACCATTTCTTGGCTTCAAAGTCCCATATCTCGCGAACGGATTGACCTAACCCAAAAATTCCTATTGCATCTGAAAGTAGAAACTCGCCCGATTATATCGGTATGTGTATTTTTTCCCTAGGTCATTCTGGTTAAGCGTTTGGAGCAGCAGAATTGCGAAAAATTTTTTGCCTTCTCAACCATTTCTTGGCTTCAAAGTCCCATATCTCGCGAACGGATTGACCTAACCCAAGAATTCCTATTGCATCTGAAAGTAGAAACTCGCCCGATTACAACGGTAAGTGTATTTATTCCCTAGGCCATTCTGGTTAAGCTTTTGGAGCAGCAGAATTGTAAAAAATTTTTTGCCTTCTCTACCATTTCTTGGCTTCAAACTCCCATATCTCGCGATCGGATTGACCTAACCCAAAAATTCCTATTGCATCTGAAGGTAGAAACTCGCCCGATTACAACGGTATGTGTATTTTTTCCCTAGGCCATTCTGGTTAAGCGTTTGGAGCAGCAGAAGTGCGAAAAATTTGTTGTCTTCTCAACCATTTCTTAGCTTCAAACTCCCATATCTCGCGAACGGATTGACCTAACCCAAAAATTCCTGTTGCATCTGAAAGTAGAAACTCGCCCGATTACAACGGTTTTTCTATTTTTTCACTAGGCCATTCTGGTTAAGCGTTTGGAGCAGCAGAATTGCGAAAAATTTTTTGCCTTCTCAACCATTTCTTGGCTTCAAACTCCCATATCTCGCGAACGGATTGACCTAACCCAAAAATTCCTATTGCATCTGAAAGTAGAAACTCGCCCGACTACAAAGGTATGTGTATTTTTTCCCTAGGCCATTCTGGTTAAGCTTTTGGAGCAGCAGAATTGTGAAAAATTTTTTGCCTTCTCTACCATTTCTTGGCTTCAAACTCCCATATCTCGCGAACGGATTGACATAACCCAAAAATTCCTATTGCATCTGAAGGTAGAAACTCGCCCGGTTACAACGGTATGTGTATTTTTTCCCTAGGCCATTCTGGTTAAGCGCTTGGAGCAGCAGAATTGCGAAAAATTTTTTCCCTTCTCAACCATTTCTTGGCTTCAAACTCCCATATCTCGCGAACGGACTGACCTAACCCAAAAATTCCTATTGCATCTGAAAGTAGAAACTCGCCCGATTATAACGGTATGTGTATTTTTTCCCTAGGCCATACTGGTTAAGCGTTTGGAGCAGCAGAATTGCGAAAAATTTGTTGTCTTCTCAACCATTTCTTAGCTTCAAACTCCCATATCTCGCGAACGGATTGACCTAACCCAAAAATTCCTGTTGCATCTGAAAGTAGAAACTCGCCCGATTACAACGGTTTTTCTATTTTTTCCCTAGGCCATTCTGGTTAAGCGTTTGGAGCAGCAGAATTGCGAAACATTTTTTGCCTTCTCAACCATTTCTTGGCTTCAAACTCCCATATCTCGCGAACGGATTGACCTAACCCAAAAATTCCTATTGCATCTGAAAGTAGAAACTCGCCCGATTACAAAGGTATGTGTATTTTTTCCCTAGGCCATTCTGGTTAAGCTTTTGGAGCAGCAGAATTGTGAAAAATTTTTTGCCTTCTCTACCATTTCTTGGCTTCGAACTCCCATATCTCGCGAACGGATTGACCTAACCCAAAAATTCCTATTGCATCTGAAAGTAGAAACTCGCCCGATTACAACGGTATGTGTATTTTTTCCCTAGGCCATTCTGGTTAAGCGTTTGGAGCTGCAGAATTGTGAAAAATTTTTTGCCTTCTCTACCATTTCTTGGCTTCAAACTCCCATATCTCGCGAACGGATTGACCTAACCCAAAAATTCCTATTGCATCTGAAGGTAGAAACTCGCCCGATTACAACGGTATGTGTATTTTTTCCCTAGGCCATTCTGGTTAAGCGTTTGGAGCAGCAGAATTGCGAAAAATTTTTTGCCTTCTCAACCATTTCTTAGCTTCAAACTCCCATATCTCGCGAACGGATTAACCTAACCCAAAAATTCCTATTGCATCTGAAAGTAGAAACTCGCCCGATTATAACGGTATGTGTATTTTTTCCCTAGGCCATTCTGGTTAAGCGTTTGGAGCAGCAGAATTGCGAAAAATTTTTTGCCTTCTCAACCATTTCTTGTCTTCAAACTCCCATATCTCGCGAACGGATTGACCTAACCAAAAATTCCTATTGCATCTGAAAGTAGAAACTCGCCCGATTACAACGGTATGTGTATTTTTTCCCTAGGCCATTCTGGTTAAGCGTTTGTAGCAGCAGAATTGCGAAAAATTTTTTGCCTTCTCAACCATTTCTTAGCTTCAAACTCCCATATCTCGCGAACGGATTGACCTAACCCAAAAATTCCTATTACATCTGAAGGTAGAAACTCGCCCGATTACAACGGTATGTGTATTTTTTCCCTAGGCCATTCTGGTTAAGCGTTTGGAGCAGCATAATTGCGAAAAATTTTTTGCCTTCTCAACCAATTCTTGGCTTCAAAGTCCCATATCTCGCGAACGGATTGACCTAACCCAACAATTCCTCTTGCATCTGAAAGTAGATACTCGCCCGATTACAACGGTATGTGTATTCTTTCCCTAGGCCATTGTGGTTAAGCGTTTGGAGCTGCAGAATTGCGAGAAATTTGTTGCCTTCTCAACCATTTCTTAGCTTCATACTCCCATATCTCGCGAACGGTTTGACCAAGCTCAAAAATTCCTGCTGCGTCTGAAAGTAGAAACTAGCCCGATTACAACGGTATATGTATTTTTTCCATAGGCCATTCTGGTTAAGCGTTTGGAGCTGCAGAATTGCGAAAAATTTTTAGCCTTCTCAACCATTTCTTGGCTTCAAACTCCCATATCTCGCGAACGGATTGACCTAACCAAAAATTCCTTTTGCATCTGAAAGTAGAAACTCGCCCGATTACAACGGTATGTGTATTTTTTCCCTAGGCCATTCTGGTTAAGCGTTTGGAGCAGCAGAAGTGCGAAAAATTTGTTGTCTTCTCAACCATTTCTTGGCTTCAAAGTCCCATATCTCGCGAACGGATTGAACTAACCCAAAAATTCCTATTGCGTCTGAAAGTAGAAACTCGCCCGATTACAACGGTATGTGTATTTTTTCCCTAGGCCATTCTGGTTAAGCGTTTGGAGCAGCAGAATTGCGAAAAATTTTTTGGCGTCTCTACCATTTCTTGGCTTCAAACTCCCATATCTCGCGAATGGATTGACCAAACCCAAAAATTCCTGCTGCTTCTGAAAGTAGAAACTCATCCCATTACAACGGTATGTGTATTTCTTCCCTAGGCCATTCTGGTTAAGCGTTTGAAGCAGCAGAATTGCGAAAAATTTTTAGCCTTCTCAACCATTTCTTGGCTTCAAACTCCCATTTCTCGCGAACGGATTGACCTAAACCAAAAATTCCTTTTGCATCTGAAAGTAGAAACTCGCCCGATTACAACGGTATGTTTCTTTTTTCCTTAGGCCAATCTTGTTAAGCGTTTGGAGCAGCAGAAGTGCGCAAAATTTGTTGTCTTGTCAACCATTTCTTAGCTTCAAACTCCCATATCTCGCGAACGGTTTGACCAAGCCCAAAAATTCCTGCTGCGTCTGAAAGTAGAAACTAGCCCGATTACAACGGTATGTGTATTTTTTCCCCAGGCCATTCTGGTAAAGCGTTTGGAGCAGCAGAATTGCGAGAAATTTGTTGCCTTCTCAACCATTTCTTAGCTTCAAAAGCCCATATCTCGCGAACGGATTGACAAGCCCAAAAATTCTTCTTGCATTTGAAGGTAGAAACTCGCACAATTACAACGGTAGGTGTTTCTTTTCCCTAGGCCATTCTGGTTGGTCACTTGGAGCAGCAGAAGTGCGCAAAATTTGTTGACTTCTCAACCATTTCTTAGCTTCAAACTCCCATATCTCGCGAAAGGATTGACCAAACTCAAAAATTCCTGTTGCGTCTGAAAGTAGAAACTCGCCCGATTACAAAGGTATGTGTATTTTTTCCCTAGGCCATTCTGGTTAAGCGTTTGGAGCAGCAGAATTGCGAAAAATTTGTTGCCTCCTCAACCATTTCTTAGATTCAAACTGCCATATCTCGCGAACGGTTTGATCAAGCCCAAAAATTCCTGGTGCGTCTGAAAGTAGAAACTCGTCCGATTACAACGGTATGTGTATTTTTTCCCTAGACCATTCTGGTTAAGCGTTTGGAGTAGCAGAATTGCGAAAAATTTGTTGCCTTCTCAACCATTTCTTAGCTTCAAACTCCCATATCTCGCGAACGGTTTGACCAAGCCCAACAATTCCTCTTGCATCTGAAAGTAGATACTCGCCCGATTACAACGGTATGTGTATTTTTTCCCTAGGCCATTGTGGTTAAGCGTTTGGAGCAGCAGAATTGCAAGAAATTTGTTGCCTTCTCAACCATTTCTTAGCTTCATACTCCCATATCTCGCGAACGGTTTGACCAAGCTCAAAAATTCCTGCTGCGTCTGAAAGTAGACACTAGCCCGATTACAACGGTATATGTATTTTTTCCATAGGCCATTCTGGTTAAGCGTTTGGAGCTGCAGAATTGCGAAAAATTTTTAGCCTTCTCAACCATTTCTTGGCTTCAAACTCCCATATCTCGCGAACGGATTGAACTAACCCAAAAATTCCTATTGCATCTGAAAGTAGAAACTCGCCCGATTACAAAGGTATGTGTATTTTTTCCCTAGGCCATTCTGGTTAAGCTTTTGGAGCAGCAGAATTGTGAAAAATTTTTTGCCTTCTCTACCATTTCTTGGCTTCGAACTCCCATATCTCGCGAACGGATTGACCTAACCCAAAAATTCCTATTGCATCTGAAAGTAGAAACTCGCCCGATTACAACGGTATGTGTATTTTTTCCCTAGGCCATTCTGGTTAAGCGTTTGGAGCTGCAGAATTGTGAAAAATTTTTTGCCTTCTCTACCATTTCTTGGCTTCAAACTCCCATATCTCGCGAACGGATTGACCTAACCAAAAATTCCTATTGCATCTGAAAGTAGAAACTCGCCCGATTACAACGGTATGTGTATTTTTTCCCTAGGCCATTCTGGTTAAGCGTTTGTAGCAGCAGAATTGCGAAAAATTTTTTGCCTTCTCAACCACTTCTTAGCTTCAAACTCCCATATCTCGCGAACGGATTGACCTAACCCAAAAATTCCTATTACATCTGAAGGTAGAAACTCGCCCGATTACAACGGTATGTGTATTTTTTCCCTAGGCCATTCTGGTTAAGCGTTTGGAGCAGCAGAATTGCGAAAAATTTTTTGCCTTCTCAACCATTTCTTGGCTTCAAAGTCCCATATCTCGCGAACGGATTGACCTAACCCAACAATTCCTCTTGCATCTGAAAGTAGATACTCGCCCGATTACAACGGTATGTGTATTCTTTCCCTAGGCCATTGTGGTTAAGCGTTTGGAGCAGCAGAATTGCGAGAAATTTGTTGCCTTCTCAACCATTTCTTAGCTTCATACTCCCATATCTCGCGAACGGTTTGACCAAGCTCAAAAATTCCTGCTGCGTCTGAAAGTAGAAACTAGCCCGATTACAACGGTATATGTATTTTTTCCATAGGCCATTCTGGTTAAGCGTTTGGAGCTGCAGAATTGCGAAAAATTTTTAGCCTTCTCAACCATTTCTTGGCTTCAAACTCCCATATCTTGCGAACGGATTGACATAACCAAAAATTCCTTTTGCATCTGAAAGTAGAAACTCGCCCGATTACAACGGTATGTGTATTTTTTCCCTAGGCCATTCTGGTTAAGCGTTTGGAGCAGCAGAAGTGCGAAAAATTTGTTGTCTTCTTAACCATTTCTTGGCTTCAAAGTCCCATATCTCGCGAACGGATTGACCAAACCCAAAAATTCCTGCTGCTTCTGAAAGTAGAAACTCATCCCATTACAACGGTATGTGTATTTTTTCCCTAGGCCATTCTGGTTAAGCGTTTGAAGCAGCAGAATTGCGAAAAATTTTTAGCCTTCTCAACCATTTCTTGGCTTCAAACTCCCATTTCTCGCGAACGGATTGACCAAACCCAAAAATTCCTGCTGCTTCTGAAAGTAGAAACTCATCCCATTACAACGGTATGTGTATTTTTTCCCTAGGCCATTCTGGTTAAGCGTTTGAAGCAGCAGAATTGCGAAAAATTTTTAGCCTTCTCAACCATTTCTTGGCTTCAAACTCCCATTTCTCGCGAACGGATTGACCTAAACCAAAAATTCCTTTTGCATCTGAAAGTAGAAACTCGCCCGATTACAACGGTATGTTTCTTTTTTCCTTAGGCCAATCTTGTTAAGCGTTTGGAGCAGCAGAATTGCGCAAAATTTGTTGTCTTGTCAACCATTTCTTAGCTTCAAACTCCCATATCTCGCGAACGGTTTGACCAAGCCCAAAAATTCTTCTTGCATTTGAAGGTAGAAACTCGCACGATTACAACGGTAGGTGTTTCTTTTCCCTAGGCCATTCTGGTTGGTCACTTGGAGCAGCAGAAGTGCGCAAAATTTGTTGACTTCTCAACCATTTCTTAGCTTCAAACTCCCATATCTCGCGAAAGTATTGACCAAACTCAAAAATTCCTGTTGCGTCTGAAAGTAGAAACTCGCCCGATTACAAAGGTATGTGTATTTTTTCCCTAGGCCATTCTGGTTAAGCGTTTGGAGCAGCAGAATTGCGAAAAATTTGTTGCCTCCTCAACCATTTCTTAGATTCAAACTGCCATATCTCGCGAACGGTTTGATCAAGCCCAAAAATTCCTGGTGCGTCTGAAAGTAGAAACTCGTCCGATTACAACGGTATGTGTATTTTTTCCCTAGACCATTCTGGTTAAGCGTTTGGAGTAGCAGAATTGCGAAAAATTTGTTGCCTTCTCAACCATTTCTTAGCTTCAAACTCCCATATCTCGCGAACGGTTTGACCAAGCCCAACAATTCCTCTTGCATCTGAAAGTAGATACTCGCCCGATTACAACGGTATGTGTATTTTTTCCCTAGGCCATTGTGGTTAAGCGTTTGGAGCAGCAGAATTGCAAGAAATTTGTTGCCTTCTCAACCATTTCTTAGCTTCATACTCCCATATCTCGCGAACGGTTTGACCAAGCTCAAAAATTCCTGCTGCGTCTGAAAGTAGAAACTAGCCCGATTACAACGGTATATGTATTTTTTCCATAGGCCATTCTGGTTAAGCGTTTGGAGCTGCAGAATTGCGAAAAATTTTTAGCCTTCTCAACCATTTCTTGGCTTCAAACTCCCATATCTCGCGAACGGATTGACCTAACCAAAAATTCCTTTTGCATCTGCAAGTAGAAACTCGCTCGATTACAACGGTATGTGTATTTTTTCCCTAGGCCATTCTGGTTAAGCGTTTGGAGCAGCAGAAGTGCGAAAAATTTGTTGTCTTCTCAACCATTTCTTGGCTTCAAAGTCCCATATCTCGCGAACGGATTGAACTAACCCAAAAATTCCAATTGCATCTGAAAGTAGAAACTCGCCCGATTACAACGGTATGTGTATTTTTTCCCTAGGCCATTCTGGTTAAGCGTTTGGAGCAGCAGAATTGTGAAAAATTTTTTGGCATCTCTACCATTTCTTGGCTTCAAACTCCCATATCTCGCGAATGGATTGACCAAACCAAAAATTCCTGCTGCTTCTGAAAGTAGAAACTCATCCCATTACAACGGTATGTGTATTTTTTCCCAAGGCCATTCTGGTTAAACGTTTGAAGCAGCAGAATTGCGAAAAATTTTTAGCCTTCTCAACCATTTCTTGGCTTCAAACTCCCATATCTCGCGAACGGATTGACCTAAACCAAAAATTCCTTTTGCATCTGAAAGTAGAAACTCGCCCGATTACAACGGTATGTTTCTTTTTTCCTTAGGCCAATCTTGTTAAGCGTTTGGAGCAGCAGAAGTGCGCAAAATTTGTTGTCTTGTCAACCATTTCTTAGCTTCAAACTCCCATATCTCGCGAACGGTTTGACCAAGCCCAAAAATTCCTGCTGCGTCTGAAAGTAGAAACTAGCCCGATTACAACGGTATGTGTATTTTTTCCCCAGGCCATTCTGGTAAAGCGTTTGGAGCAGCAGAATTGCGAGAAATTTGTTGCCTTCTCAACCATTTCTTAGCTTCAAAAGCCCATATCTCGCGAACGGATTGACAAGCCCAAAAATTCTTCTTGCATTTGAAGGTAGAAACTCGTACGATTACAACGGTAGGTGTTTCTTTTCCCTAGGCCATTCTGGTTGGTCACTTGGAGCAGCAGAAGTGCGCAAAATTTGTTGACTTCTCAACCATTTCTTAGCTTCAAACTCCCATATCTCGCGAAAGGATTGACCAAACTCAAAAATTCCTGTTGCGTCTGAAAGTAGAAACTCGCCCGATTACAAAGGTATGTGTATTTTTTCCCTAGGCCATTCTGGTTAAGCGTTTGGAGCAGCAGAATTGCGAAAAATTTGTTGCCTCCTCAACCATTTCTTAGATTCAAACTGCCATATCTCGCGAACGGTTTGATCAAGCCCAAAAATTCCTGGTGCGTCTGAAAGTAGAAACTCGCCCGATTACAACGGTATGTGTATTTCTTCCCTAGACCATTCTGGTTAAGCGTTTGGAGTAGCAGAATTGCGAAAAATTTGTTGCCTTCTCAACCATTTCTTAGCTTCAAACTCCCATATCTCGCGAACGGTTTGACCAAGCCCAACAATTCCTCTTGCATCTGAAAGTAGATACTCGCCCGATTACAACGGTATGTGTATTTTTTCCCTAGGCCATTGTGGTTAAGCGTTTGGAGCAGCAGAATTGCGAGAAATTTGTTGCCTTCTCAACCATTTCTTTGCTTCATACTCCCATATCTCGCGAACGGTTTGACCAAGCTCAAAAATTCCTGCTGCGTCTGAAAGTAGAAACTAGCCCGATTACAACGGTATATGTATTTTTTCCATAGGCCATTCTGGTTAAGCGTTTGGAGCTGCAGAATTGCGAGAAATTTGTGGCCTTCTCAACCATTTCATAGCTTCAAATGCCCATATCTCGCGAACGGATTGACCAAACCCAAAAATTCCTCTTGCATCTAAAAGTAGAAACTCGCCCGATTACAACGGTATGTGTATTTTTTCCCTAGGCCATTCTGGTTAAGCGTTTGGATCAGAAGAAGTGGGAAAAATTTTTTGTCTGCTCAAACATTTCCTAGCTTCAAACTCCCATATCTCGCGAATGGATTGACCAAACCCAAAAATTCCTGCTGCTTCTGAAAGTAGAAACTCATCCCATTACAACGGTGTGTGTATTTTTTCCCTAGGTCATTCTGGTTAAGCGTTTGGAGCAGTAGAAGTGCGCAAAATTTGTTGTCTCCTCAACCTTTTCTTGGCTTCAAACTCCCATACCTCGCGAACGGATTGACCTAACCCAAAAATTCCTATTGCATCTGAAAGTAGAATCTCGCCCGATTATAACGGTATGTGTATTTTTTCCCCAGGCCATTCTGGTAAAGCGTTTGGAGCAGCAGAATTGCGAGAAATTTGTTGCCTTCTCAACCATTTCTTAGCTTCAAAAGCCCATATCTCGCGAACGGATTGACCTAAACCAAAAATTCCTTTTGCATCTGAAAGTAGAAACTCGCCCGATTACAACGGTATGTTTCTTTTTTCCTTAGGCCAATCTTGTTAAGCGTTTGGAGCAGCAGAAGTGCGCAAAATTTGTTGTCTTGTCAACCATTTCTTAGCTTCAAACTCCCATATCTCGCGAAAGGATTGACCAAACTCAAAAATTCCTGTTGCGTCTGAAAGTAGAAACTCGCCCGATTACAAAGGTATGTGTATTTTTTCCCTAGGCCATTCTGGTTAAGCGTTTGGAGCAGCAGAATTGCGAAAAATTTGTTGCCTCCTCAACCATTTCTTAGATTCAAACTGCCATATCTCGCGAACGGTTTGATCAAGCCCAAAAATTCCTGGTGCGTCTGAAAGTAGAAACTCGCCCGATTACAACGGTATGTGTATTTTTTCCCTAGACCATTCTGGTTAAGCGTTTGGAGTAGCAGAATTGCGAAAAATTTGTTGCCTTCTCAACCATTTCTTAGCTTCAAACTCCCATATCTCGCGAACGGTTTGACCAAGCCCAACAATTCCTCTTGCATCTGAAAGTAGATACTCGCCCGATTACAACGGTATGTGTATTTTTTTCCTAGGCCATTGTGGTTAAGCGTTTGGAGTAGCAGAATTGCGAGAAATTTGTTGCCTTCTCAACCATTTCTTAGCTTCATACTCCCATATCTCGCGAACGGTTTGACCAAGCTCAAAAATTCCTGCTGCGTCTGAAAGTAGAAACTAGCCCGATTACAACGGTATATGTATTTTTTCCATAGGCCATTCTGGTTAAGCGTTTGGAGCTGCAGAATTGCGAGAAATTTGTGGCCTTCTCAACCATTTCATAGCTTCAAATGCCCATATCTCGCGAACGGATTGACCAAACCCAAAAATTCCTCTTGCATCTAAAAGTAGAAACTCGCCCGATTACAACGGTATGTGTATTTTTTCCCTAGGCCATTCTGGTTAAGCGTTTGGATCAGAAGAAGTGGGAAAAATTTTTTGTCTGCTCAAACATTTCCTAGCTTCAAACTCCCATATCTCGCGAATGGATTGACCAAACCCAAAAATTCCTGCTGCTTCTGAAAGTAGAAACTCATCCCATTACAACGGTGTGTGTATTTTTTCCCTAGGTCATTCTGGTTAAGCGTTTGGAGCAGTAGAAGTGCGCAAAATTTGTTGTCTCCTCAACCTTTTCTTGGCTTCAAACTCCCATATCTCGCGAACGGATTGACCTAACCCAAAAATTCCTATTGCATCTGAAAGTAGAATCTCGCCCGATTATAACGGTATGTGTATTTTTTCCCTAGGCCATTCTGGTTAAGCGTTTGGAGCAGCAGAAGTGCGAAAAATTTGTTGTCTTCTCAACCATTTCTTGGCTTCAAAGTCCCATATCTCGCGAACGGATTGAACTAACCCAAAAATTCCTATTGCATCTGAAAGTAGAAACTCGCCCGATTACAACGGTATGTGTAATTTTTCCCTAGGCCATTCTGGTTAAGCGTCTGGAGCAGCAGAATTGCGAAAAATTTTTTGCCTTCTCAACCATTTCTTGGCTTCAAAGTCCCATATCTCGCGAACGGATTGACCTAACCCAAAAATTCCTATTGCATCTGAAAGTAGAAACTCGCCCGATTACAACGGTATGTGTATTTTTTCCCTAGGCCATTCTGTTTAAGCTTTTGGAGCAGCAGAATTGTGAAAAATTTTTTGCCTTCTCTACCATTTCTTGGCTTCAAACTCCCATATCTCGCGAACGGAATGACCCAACCCAAAAATTCCTATTGCATCTGAAGGTAGAAACTCGCACGATTACAACGGTATGTGTATTTTTTCCCTAGGCCATTCTGGTTAAGCGTTTGGAGCAGCAGAATTGCGAAAAATTTTTTGCCTTCTCTACCATTTTTTGGCTTCAAACTCCTATATCTCGCGAACGGATTGACCTAACGAAAAAATTCCTATTGCATCTGAAAGTAGAAACTCGCCCGATTATAACGGTATGTGTATTTTTTCCCTAGGCCATTCTGGTTAAGCTTTTGGAGCAGCAGAATTGTGAAAAATTTTTTGCCTTCTCTACCATTTCTTGCCTTCAAACTCCCATATCTCGCGAACGGATTTACCTAACCCAAAAATTCCTATTGCATCTGAAGGTAGAAACTCGCCCGATTACAACGGTATGTGTATTTTTTCCCTAGGCCATTCTGGTTAAGCGTTTGGAGCAGCAGAATTGCGAAAAATTTTTTGCCTTCTCAACCATTTCTTGGCTTCAAACTCCCATATCTCGCGAACGGATTGACCAAACCCAAAAATTCCTATTGCATCTGAAAGTAGAAACTCGCCCGATTACAACGGTATGTGTATTTTTTCCCTAGGCCATTCTGGTTAAGCGTTTGGAGCAGCAGAATTGCGAAAAATTTTTTGCCTTCTCTACCATTTCTTGCCTTCAAACTCCCATATCTCGCGAACGGATTGACCTAACCCAAAAATTCCTATTGCATCTGAAAGTAGAAACTCGCCCGATTATAACGGTATGTGTATTTTTTCCCTAGGCCATTCTGGTTAAGCGTTTGGAGCAGCAGAATTGTGAAAAATTTTTTGCCTTCTCTACCATTTCTTGGCTTCAAACTCCCATATCTCGCGAACGGATTGACCTAACCCAAAAATTCCTATTGCATTTGAAGGTAGAAACTCGCCCGATTACAACGGTATGTGTATTTTTTCCCTAGGCCATTCTGGTTAAGCGTTTGGAGCAGCAGAATTGCGAAAAATTTTTTGCCTTCTCTACCATTTTTTGGCTTCAAACTCCCATATCTCGCGAACGGATTGACCTAACCCAAAAATTCCTATTGCATCTGAAAGTAGAAACTCGCCCGATTATAACGGTTTTTCTATTTTTTCCCTAGGCTATTCTGGTTAAGCGTTTGGAGCAGCAGAATTGTGAAAAATTTTTTGCCTTCTCAACCATTTCTTGGCTTCAAAGTCCCATATCTCGCGAACGGATTGAACTAACCCAAAAATTCCTATTGCATCTCAAAGTAGAAACTCGCCCGATTACAACGGTATGTGTAATTTTTCCCTAGGCCATTCTGGTTAAGCGTTTGGAGCAGCAGAATTGCGAAAAATTTTTTGCCTTCTCAACCATTTCTTGGCTTCAAACTCCCATATCTCGCGAACGGATTGACCAAACCCAAAAATTCCTATTGCATCTGAAAGTAGAAACTCACCCGATTACAACGGTATGTGTATTTTTTCCCTAGGCCATTCTGGTTAAGCTTTTGGAGCAGCAGAATTGTGAAAAATTTTTTGCCTTCTCTACCATTTCTTGGCTTCAAACTCCAATATCTCGCGAACGGATTGACCTAACCCAAAAATTCCTATTGCATCTGAAGGTAGAAACTCGCCCGGTTACAACGGTATGTGTATTTTTTCCCTAGGCCATTCTGGTTAAGCGTTTGGAGCAGCAGAATTGCGAAAAATTTTTTACCTTCTCAACCATTTCTTGGCTTCAAACTCCCATATCTCGCGAACGGATTGACATAACCCAAAAATTCCTATTGCATCTGAAAGTAGAAACTCGCCCGATTATAACGGTATGTGTTTTTTTTCCCTAGGCCATTCTGGTTAAGCGTTTGGAGCAGCACAATTGTGAAAAATTTTTTGCCTTCTCTACCATTTCTTGGCTTCAAACTCCCATATCTCGCGAACGGATTGACCTAACCCAAAAATTCCTATTGCATCTGAAGTTTGAAACTCGCCCGATTACAACGGTATGTGTATTTTTTCCCTAGGACATTCTGGTTAAGCGTTTGGAGCAGCAGAATTGCGAAAAATTTTTTGCCTTCTCTACCATTTTTTGGCTTCAAACTCCCATATCTCGCGAACGGATTGACCTAACCCAAAAATTCCTATTGCATCTGAAAGTAGAAACTCGCCCGATTATAACGGTGTGTGTATTTTTTCCCTAGGCCATTCTGGTTAAGCTTTTGGAGCAGCAGAATTGTGAAAAATTTTTTGCCTTCTCTACCATTTCTTGCCTTCAAACTCCCATATCTCGCGAACGGATTTACCTAACCCAAAAATTCCTATTGCATCTGAAGGTAGAAACTCGCCCGATTACAACGGTATGTGTATTTTTTCCCTAGGCCATTCTGGTTAAGCGTTTGGAGCAGCAGAATTGTGAAAAATTTTTTGCCTTCTCTACCATTTCTTGGCTTCAAACTCCCATATCTCGCGAACGGATTGACCTAACCCAAAAATTCCTATTGCATTTGAAGGTAGAAACTCGCCCGATTACAACGGTATGTGTATTTTTTCCCTAGGCCATTCTGGTTAAGCGTTTGGAGCAGCAGAATTGCGAAAAATTTTTTGCCTTCTCTACCATTTTTTGGCTTCAAACTCCCATATCTCGCGAACGGATTGACCTAACCCAAAAATTCCTATTGCATCTGAAAGTAGAAACTCGCCCGATTATAACGGTATGTGTATTTTTTCCCTAGGCCATTCTGGTTAAGCTTTTGGAGCAGCAGAATTGTGAAAAATTTTTTGCCTTCTCTACCATTTCTTGCCTTCAAACTCCCATATCTCGCGAACGGATTTACCTAACCCAAAAATTCCTATTGCATCTGAAGGTAGAAACTCGCCCGATTACAACGGTATGTGTATTTTTTCCCTAGGCCATTCTGGTTAAGCGTTTGGAGCAGTAGAAGTGCGCAAAATTTGTTGTCTCCTCAACCTTTTCTTGGCTTCAAACTCCCATATCTCGCGAACGGATTGACCTAACCCAAAAATTCCTATTGCATCTGAAAGTAGAATCTCGCCCGATTATAACGGTATGTGTATTTTTTCCCTAGGCCATTCTGGTTAAGCGTTTGGAGCAGCAGAAGTGCGAAAAATTTGTTGTCTTCTCAACCATTTCTTGGCTTCAAAGTCCCATATCTCGCGAACGGATTGAACTAACCCAAAAATTCCTATTGCATCTGAAAGTAGAAACTCGCCCGATTACAACGGTATGTGTAATTTTTCCCTAGGCCATTCTGGTTAAGCGTCTGGAGCAGCAGAATTGCGAAAAATTTTTTGCCTTCTCAACCATTTCTTGGCTTCAAAGTCCCATATCTCGCGAACGGATTGACCTAACCCAAAAATTCCTATTGCATCTGAAGGTAGAAACTCGCCCGATTACAACGGTATGTGTATTTTTTCCCTAGGCCATTCTGGTTAAGCTTTTGGAGCAGCAGAATTGTGAAAAATTTTTTGCCTTCTCTACCATTTCTTGGCTTCAAACTCCCATATCTCGCGAACGGAATGACCCAACCCAAAAATTCCTATTGCATCTGAAGGTAGAAACTCGCACGATTACAACGGTATGTGTATTTTTTCCCTAGGCCATTCTGGTTAAGCGTTTGGAGCAGCAGAATTGCGAAAAATTTTTTGCCTTCTCTACCATTTTTTGGCTTCAAACTCCTATATCTCGCGAACGGATTGACCTAACGAAAAAATTCCTATTGCATCTGAAAGTAGAAACTCGCCCGATTATAACGGTATGTGTATTTTTTCCCTAGGCCATTCTGGTTAAGCTTTTGGAGCAGCAGAATTGTGAAAAATTTTTTGCCTTCTCTACCATTTCTTGCCTTCAAACTCCCATATCTCGCGAACGGATTTACCTAACCCAAAAATTCCTATTGCATCTGAAGGTAGAAACTCGCCCGATTACAACGGTATGTGTATTTTTTCCCTAGGCCATTCTGGTTAAGCGTTTGGAGCAGCAGAATTGCGAAAAATTTTTTGCCTTCTCAACCATTTCTTGGCTTCAAACTCCCATATCTCGCGAACGGATTGACCAAACCCAAAAATTCCTATTGCATCTGAAAGTAGAAACTCGCCCGATTACAACGGTATGTGTATTTTTTCCCTAGGCCATTCTGGTTAAGCGTTTGGAGCAGCAGAATTGTGAAAAATTTTTTGCCTTCTCTACCATTTCTTGGCTTCAAACTCCCATATCTCGCGAACGGATTGACCTAACCCAAAAATTCCTATTGCATCTGAAGGTAGAAACTCGCCCGATTACAACGGTATGTGTATTTTTTCCCTAGGCCATTCTGGTTAAGCGTTTGGAGCAGCAGAATTGCGAAAAATTTTTTGCCTTCTCTACCATTTTTTGGCTTCAAACTCCTATATCTCGCGAACGGATTGACCTAACCCAAAAATTCCTATTGCATCTGAAAGTAGAAACTCGCCCGATTATAACGGTATGTGTATTTTTTCCCTAGGCCATTCTGGTTAAGCTTTTGGAGCAGCAGAATTGTGAAAAATTTTTTGCCTTCTCTACCATTTCTTGCCTTCAAACTCCCATATCTCGCGAACGGATTTACCTAACCCAAAAATTCCTATTGCATCTGAAGGTAGAAACTCGCCCGATTACAACGGTATGTGTATTTTTTCCCTAGGCCATTCTGGATAAGCGTTTGGAGCAGCAGAATTGCGAAAAATTTTTTGTCTTCTCAACCATTTCTTGGCTTCAAACTCCCATATCTCGCGAACGGATTGACCAAACCCAAAAATTCCTATTGCATCTGAAAGTAGAAACTCGCCCGATTACAACGGTTATTCTATTTTTTCCCTAGGCCATTCTGGTTAAGCGTTTGGAGCAGCAGAATTGTGAAAAATTTTTTGCCTTCTCTACCATTTCTTGGCTTCAAACTCCCATATCTCGCGAACGGATTGAGCTAACCCAAAAATTCCTATTGCATCTGAAGGTAGAAACTCGCCCGGTTACAACAGTATGTGTATTTTTTCCCTAGGCCATTCTGGTTAAGCGTTTGGAGCAGCAGAATTGCGAAAAATTTTTTACCTTCTCAAACATTTCTTGGCTTCAAACTCCCATATCTCGCGAACGGATTGACCTAACCCAAAAATTCCTATTGCATCTGAAAGTAGAAACTCGCCCGATTATAACGGTATGTGTATTTTTTCCCTAGGCCATTCTGGTTAAGCGTTTGGAGCAGCAGAATTGTGAAAAATTTTTTGCCTTCTCTACCATTTCTTGGCTTCAAACTCCCATATCTCGCGAACGGATTGACCTAACCCAAAAATTCCTATTGCATTTGAAGGTAGAAACTCGCCCGATTACAACGGTATGTGTATTTTTTCCCTAGGCCATTCTGGTTAAGCGTTTGGAGCAGCAGAATTGCGAAAAATTTTTTGCCTTCTCTACCATTTTTTGGCTTCAAACTCCCATATCTCGCGAACGGATTGACCTAACCCAAAAATTCCTATTGCATCTGAAAGTAGAAACTCGCCCGATTATAACGGTTTTTCTATTTTTTCCCTAGGCTATTCTGGTTAAGCGTTTGGAGCAGCAGAATTGTGAAAAATTTTTTGCCTTCTCAACCATTTCTTGGCTTGAAAGTCCCATATCTCGCGAACGGATTGAACTAACCCAAAAATTCCTATTGCATCTCAAAGTAGAAACTCGCCCGATTACAACGGTATGTGTAATTTTTCCCTAGGCCATTCTGGTTAAGCGTTTGGAGCAGCAGAATTGCGAAAAATTTTTTGCCTTCTCAACCATTTCTTGGCTTCAAACTCCCATATCTCGCGAACGGATTGACCAAACCCAAAAATTCCTATTGCATCTGAAAGTAGAAACTCACCCGATTACAACGGTATGTGTATTTTTTCCCTAGGCCATTCTGGTTAAGCTTTTGGAGCAGCAGAATTGTGAAAAATTTTTTGCCTTCTCTACCATTTCTTGGCTTCAAACTCCAATATCTCGCGAACGGATTGACCTAACCCAAAAATTCCTATTGCATCTGAAGGTAGAAACTCGCCCGGTTACAACGGTATGTGTATTTTTTCCCTAGGCCATTCTGGTTAAGCGTTTGGAGCAGCAGAATTGCGAAAAATTTTTTACCTTCTCAACCATTTCTTGGCTTCAAACTCCCATATCTCGCGAACGGATTGACATAACCCAAAAATTCCTATTGCATCTGAAAGTAGAAACTCGCCCGATTATAACGGTATGTGTTTTTTTTCCCTAGGCCATTCTGGTTAAGCGTTTGGAGCAGCACAATTGTGAAAAATTTTTTGCCTTCTCTACCATTTCTTGGCTTCAAACTCCCATATCTCGCGAACGGATTGACCTAACCCAAAAATTCCTATTGCATCTGAAGTTTGAAACTCGCCCGATTACAACGGTATGTGTATTTTTTCCCTAGGACATTCTGGTTAAGCGTTTGGAGCAGCAGAATTGCGAAAAATTTTTTGCCTTCTCTACCATTTTTTGGCTTCAAACTCCCATATCTCGCGAACGGATTGACCTAACCCAAAAATTCCTATTGCATCTGAAAGTAGAAACTCGCCCGATTATAACGGTATGTGTATTTTTTCCCTAGGCCATTCTGGTTAAGCTTTTGGAGCAGCAGAATTGTGAAAAATTTTTTGCCTTCTCTACCATTTCTTGCCTTCAAACTCCCATATCTCGCGAACGGATTTACCTAACCCAAAAATTCCTATTGCATCTGAAGGTAGAAACTCGCCCGATCACAACGGTATGTGTATTTTTTCCCTAGGCCATTCTGGTTAAGCGTTTGGAGCAGCAGAATTGTGAAAAATTTTTTGCCTTCTCTACCATTTCTTGGCTTTAAACTCCCATATCTCGCGAACGGATTGACCTAACCCAAAAATTCCTATTGCATTTGAAGGTAGAAACTCGCCCGATTACAACGGTATGTGTATTTTTTCCCTAGGCCATTCTGGTTAAGCGTTTGGAGCAGCAGAATTGCGAAAAATTTTTTGCCTTCTCTACCATTTTTTGGCTTCAAACTCCCATATCTCGCGAACGGATTGACCTAACCCAAAAATTCCTATTGCATCTGAAAGTAGAAACTCGCCCGATTATAACGGTATGTGTATTTTTTCCCTAGGCCATTCTGGTTAAGCTTTTGGAGCAGCAGAATTGTGAAAAATTTTTTGCCTTCTCTACCATTTCTTGCCTTCAAACTCCCATATCTCGCGAACGGATTTACCTAACCCAAAAATTCCTATTGCATCTGAAGGTAGAAACTCGCCCGATTACAACGGTATGTGTATTTTTTCCCTAGGCCATTCTGGTTAAGCGTTTGGAGCAGCAGAATTGCGAAAAATTTTTTGCCTTCTCAACCATTTCTTGGCTTCAAACTCCCATATCTCGCGAACGGATTGACCAAACCCAAAAATTCCTATTGCATCTGAAAGTAGAAACTCACCCGATTACAACGGTATGTGTATTTTTTCCCTAGGCCATTCTGGTTAAGCTTTTGGAGCAGCAGAATTGTGAAAAATTTTTTGCCTTCTCTACCATTTCTTGGCTTCAAACTCCAATATCTCGCGAACGGATTGACCTAACCCAAAAATTCCTATTGCATCTGAAGGTAGAAACTCGCCCGGTTACAACGGTATGTGTATTTTTTCCCTAGGCCATTCTGGTTAAGCGTTTGGAGCAGCAGAATTGCGAAAAATTTTTTACCTTCTCAACCATTTCTTGGCTTCAAACTCCCATATCTCGCGAACGGATTGACATAACCCAAAAATTCCTATTGCATCTGAAAGTAGAAACTCGCCCGATTATAACGGTATGTGTTTTTTTTCCCTAGGCCATTCTGGTTAAGCGTTTGGAGCAGCACAATTGTGAAAAATTTTTTGCCTTCTCTACCATTTCTTGGCTTCAAACTCCCATATCTCGCGAACGGATTGACCTAACCCAAAAATTCCTATTGCATCTGAAGTTTGAAACTCGCCCGATTACAACGGTATGTGTATTTTTTCCCTAGGACATTCTGGTTAAGCGTTTGGAGCAGCAGAATTGCGATAAATTTTTTGCCTTCTCTACCATTTTTTGGCTTCAAACTCCCATATCTCGCGAACGGATTGACCTAACCCAAAAATTCCTATTGCATCTGAAAGTAGAAACTCGCCCGATTATAACGGTATGTGTATTTTTTCCCTAGGCCATTCTGGTTAAGCTTTTGGAGCAGCAGAATTGTGAAAAATTTTTTGCCTTCTCTACCATTTCTTGCCTTCAAACTCCCATATCTCGCGAACGGATTTACCTAACCCAAAAATTCGTATTGCATCTGAAGGTAGAAACTCGCCCGATTACAACGGTATGTGTATTTTTTCCCTAGGCCATTCTGGTTAAGCGTTTGGAGCAGCAGAATTGCGAAAAATTTTTTGCCTTCTCAACCATTTCTTGGCTTCAAAGTCCCATATCTCGCGAAGGGATTGACCTAACCCAAAAATTCCTATTGCATCTGAAAGTAGAAACTCGCCCGATTATAACGGTATGTGTATTTTTTCCCTAGGCCATTCTGGTTAAGCTTTTGGAGCAGCAGAATTGTGAAAAATTTTTTGCCTTCTCTACCATTTCTTGCCTTCAAACTCCCATATCTCGCGAACGGATTTACCTAACCCAAAAATTCCTATTGCATCTGAAGGTAGAAACTCGCCCGATTACAACGGTATGTGTATTTTTTCCCTAGGCCATTCTGGTTAAGCGTTTGGAGCAGCAGAATTGCGAAAAATTTTTTGCCTTCTCAACCATTTCTTGGCTTCAAACTCCCATATCTCGCGAACGGATTGACCAAACCCAAAAATTCCTATTGCATCTGAAAGTAGAAACTCACCCGATTACAACGGTATGTGTATTTTTTCCCTAGGCCATTCTGGTTAAGCTTTTGGAGCAGCAGAATTGTGAAAAATTTTTTGCCTTCTCTACCATTTCTTGGCTTCAAACTCCAATATCTCGCGAACGGATTGACCTAACCCAAAAATTCCTATTGCATCTGAAGGTAGAAACTCGCCCGGTTACAACGGTATGTGTATTTTTTCCCTAGGCCATTCTGGTTAAGCGTTTGGAGCAGCAGAATTGCGAAAAATTTTTTACCTTCTCAACCATTTCTTGGCTTCAAACTCCCATATCTCGCGAACGGATTGACATAACCCAAAAATTCCTATTGCATCTGAAAGTAGAAACTCGCCCGATTATAACGGTATGTGTTTTTTTTCCCTAGGCCATTCTGGTTAAGCGTTTGGAGCAGCACAATTGTGAAAAATTTTTTGCCTTCTCTACCATTTCTTGGCTTCAAACTCCCATATCTCGCGAACGGATTGACCTAACCCAAAAATTCCTATTGCATCTGAAGTTTGAAACTCGCCCGATTACAACGGTATGTGTATTTTTTCCCTAGGACATTCTGGTTAAGCGTTTGGAGCAGCAGAATTGCGATAAATTTTTTGCCTTCTCTACCATTTTTTGGCTTCAAACTCCCATATCTCGCGAACGGATTGACCTAACCCAAAAATTCCTATTGCATCTGAAAGTAGAAACTCGCCCGATTATAACGGTATGTGTATTTTTTCCCTAGGCCATTCTGGTTAAGCTTTTGGAGCAGCAGAATTGTGAAAAATTTTTTGCCTTCTCTACCATTTCTTGCCTTCAAACTCCCATATCTCGCGAACGGATTTACCTAACCCAAAAATTCGTATTGCATCTGAAGGTGGAAACTCGCCCGATTACAACGGTATGTGTATTTTTTCCCTAGGCCATTCTGGTTAAGCGTTTGGAGCAGCAGAATTGCGAAAAATTTTTTGCCTTCTCAACCATTTCTTGGCTTCAAAGTCCCATATCTCGCGAAGGGATTGACCTAACCCAAAAATTCCTATTGCATCTGAAAGTAGAAACTCGCCCGATTACAACGGTATGTGTATTTTTTCCCTAGGCCATTCTGGTTAAGCGTTTGGAGCAGCAGAATTGTGAAAAATTTTTTGCCTTCTCTACCATTTCTTGGCTTCAAACTCCCATATCTCGCGAACGGATTGACCTAACCCAAAAATTCCTATTGCATCTGAAAGTAGAAACTCGCCCGATTACAACGGTATGTGTATTTTTTCCCTAGGCCATTCTGGTTAAGCTTTTGGAGCAGCAGAATTGTGAAAAATTTTTGGCCTTCTCTACCATTTCTTGGCTTCAAACTCCCATATCTCGCGAACGGATTGACCTAACCCAAAAATTCCTATTGCATCTGAAGGTAGAAACTCGCCCGGTTACAACGGTATGTGTATTTTTTCCCTAGGCCATTCTGGTTAAGCGTTTGGAGCAGCAGAATTGCGAAACATTTTTTACTTTCTCAACCATTTCTTGGCTTCAAACTCCCATATCTCGCGAACGGATTGACCTAACCCAAAAATTCCTATTGCATCTGAAAGTAGAAACTCGCCCGATTACAACGGTATGTGTATTTTTTCCCTAGGCCATTCTGGTTAAGCGTTTGGAGCAGCAGAATTGCGAAAAATTGTTTGCCTTCTCAACCATTTCTTGGCTTCAAACTCCCATATCTCGCGAACGGATTGACCTAACCCAAAAATTCCTATTGCATCTGAAAGTAGAAACTCGCCCGATTATAACGGTATGTGTATTTTTTCCCTAGGCCATTCTGGTTAAGCGTTTGGAGCAGCAGAAGTGCGAAAAATTTGTTGTCTTCTCAACCATTTCTTAGCTTCAAACTCCCATATCTCGTGAACGGATTGACCAAACCCAAAAATTCCTATTGCATCTGAAATTAGAAACTCGCCCGAATACAACGGTATGTGTATTTTTTCCCTAGGCCATTCTGGTTAAGCTTTTGGAGCAGCAGAATTGTGAAAAATTTTTTGCCTTCTCTACCATTTCTTGGCTTCAAACTCCCATATCTCGCGAACGGATTGACCTAACCCAAAAATTCCTATTGCATCTGAAAGTAGAAACTCGCCCGATTATAACGGTATGTGTATTTTTTCCCTAGGCCATTCTGGTTAAGCTTTTGGAGCAGCAGAATTGTGAAAAATTTTTTGCCTTCTCTACCATTTCTTGCCTTCAAACTCCCATATCTCGCGAACGGATTTACCTAACCCAAAAATTCCTATTGCATCTGAAGGTAGAAACTCGCCCGATTACAACGGTATGTGTATTTTTTCCCTAGGCCATTCTGGTTAAGCGTTTGGAGCAGCAGAATTGCGAAAAATTTTTTGCCTTCTCAACCATTTCTTGGCTTCAAAGTCCCATATCTCGCGAAGGGATTGACCTAACCCAAAAATTCCTATTGCATCTGAAAGTAGAAACTCGCCCGTTTACAACGGTATGTGTATTTTTTCCCTAGGCCATTCTGGTTAAGCGTTTGGAGCAGCAGAATTGTGAAAAATTTTTTGCCTTCTCTACCATTTCTTGGCTTCAAACTCCCATATCTCGCGAACGGATTGACCTAACCCAAAAATTCCTATTGCATCTGAAAGTAGAAACTCGCCCGATTACAACGGTATGTGTATTTTTTCCCTAGGCCATTCTGGTTAAGCTTTTGGAGCAGCAGAATTGTGAAAAATTTTTGGCCTTCTCTACCATTTCTTGGCTTCAAACTCCCATATCTCGCGAACGCATTGACCTAACCCAAAAATTCCTATTGCATCTGAAGGTAGAAACTCGCCCGGTTACAACGGTATGTGTATTTTTTCCCTAGGCCATTCTGGTTAAGCGTTTGGAGCAGCAGAATTATGAAAAATTTTTTACCTTCTCAACCATTTCTTGGCTTCAAACTCCCATATCTCGCGAACGGATTGACCTAACCCAAAAATTCCTATTGCATCTGAAAGTAGAAACTCGCCCGATTATAACGGTATGTGTATTTTTTCCCTAGGCCATTCTGGTTAAGCGTTTGGAGCAGCAGAAGTGCGAAAAATTTGTTGTCTTCTCAACCATTTCTTAGCTTCAAACTCCCATATCTCGCGAACGGATTGACCTAACCCAAAAATTCATATTGCATCTGAAGGTAGAAACTCGCCCGATTACAACGGTATGTGTATTTTTTCCCTAGGCCATTCTGGTTAAGCGTTTGGAGCAGCAGAATTGCGAAAAATTGTTTGCCTTCTCAACCATTTCTTGGCTTCAAACTCCCATATCTCGCGAACGGATTGACCTAACCCAAAAATTCCTATTGCATCTGAAAGTAGAAACTCGCCCGATTATAACGGTATGTGTATTTTTTCCCTAGGCCATTCTGGTTAAGCGTTTGGAGCAGCAGAAGTGCGAAAAATTTGTTGTCTTCTCAACCATTTCTTAGCTTCAAACTCCCATATCTCGCGGACGGATTGGCCAAACCCAAAAATTCCTATTGCATCTGAAATTAGAAACTCGCCCGAATACAACGGTATGTGTATTTTTTCCCTAGGCCATTCTGGTTAAGCTTTTGGAGCAGCAGAATTGTGAAAAATTTTTTGCCTTCTCTACCATTTCTTGGCTTCAAACTCCCATATCTCGCGAACGGATTGACCTAACCCAAAAATTCCTATTGCATCTGAAGGTAGAAACTCGCCCGGTTACAACGGAATGTGTATTTTTTCCCTAGGCCATTCTGGTTAAGCGTTTGGAGCAGCAGAATTGCGAAAAATTTTTTGCCTTCTCCACCATTTCTTGGCTTCAAACTCCCATATCTCGCGAACGGATTGACCTAACCCAAAAATTCCCATTGCATCTGAAGGTAGAAACTCGCCCGATTACAACGGTATGTGTATTTTTTCCCTAGGCCATTCTGGTTAAGCGTTTGGAGCAGCAGAATTGCGAAAAATTTTTTGCCTTCTCTACCATTTTTTGGCTTCAAACTCCCATATCTCGCGAACGGATTGACCTAACCCAAAAATTCCTATTGCATCTGAAGTTTGAAACTCGCCCGATTACAACGGTATGTGTATTATTCCCTAGGCCATTCTGGTTAAGCTTTTGGAGCAGCAGAATTGTGAAAAATTTTTTGCCTTCTCTACCATTTCTTGGCTTCAAACTCCCATATCTCGCGAACGGATTGACCTAACCCAAAAATTCCTATTGCATCTGAAGGTAGAATCTCGCCCGGTTACAACGGTATGTGTATTTTTTCCCTAGGCCATTCTGGTTAAGCGTTTGGAGCAGCAGAATTGCGAAAAATTTTTTGCCTTCTCAACCATTTCTTGGCTTCAAACTCCCATATCTCGCGAACGGATTGACCTAACCCAAAAATTCCTATTGCATCTGAAAGTAGAAACTCGCCCGCTTATAACGGTATGTGTATTTTTTCCCTAGGCCATTCTGGTTAAGCTTTTGGAGCAGCAGAATTGTGAAAAATTTTTTGCCTTCTCTACCATTTCTTGGCTTCAAACTCCCATATCTCGCGAACGGATTGACCTAACCCAAAAATTCATATTGCATCTGAAGGTAGAATCTCGCCCGATTACAACGGTATGTGTATTTTTTCCCTAGGCCATTCTGGTTAAGCGTTTGGAGCAGCAGAATTGCGAAAAATTTTTTGCCTTCTCAACCATTTCTTGGCTTCAAACTCCCATATCTCGCGAACGGATTGACCTAACCCAAAAATTCCTATTGCATCTGAAAGTAGAAACTCGCCCGATTACAACGGTATGTGTATTTTTTCCCTAGGCCATTCTGGTTAAGCTTTTGGAGCAGCAGAATTGTGAAAAATTTTTTGCCTTCTCTACCATTTCTTGGCTTCAAACTCCCATATCTCGCGAACGGATTGACCTAACCCAAAAATTCCTATTGCATCTGAAGGTAGAAACTCGCCCGGTTACAACGGTATGTGTATTTTTTCCCTAGGCCATTCTGGTTAAGCGTTTGGAGCAGCAGAATTGCGAAAAATTTTTTGCCTTCTCAACCATTTCTTGGCTTCAAACTCCCATATCTCGCGAACGGATTGACCTAACCCAAAAATTCCTATTGCATCTGAAAGTAGAAACTCGCCCGATTATAACGGTATGTGTATTTTTTCCCTAGGCCATTCTGGTTAAGCTTTTGGAGCAGCAGAATTGTGAAAAATTTGTTGTCTTCTCAACCATTTCTTAGCTTCAAACTCCCATATCTCGCGAACGGATTGACCTAACCCAAAAATTCCTGTTGCATCTGAAAGTAGAAACTCGCCCGATTACAACGGTTTTTCTATTTTTTCCCTAGGCCATTCTGGTTAAGCGTTTGGAGCAGCAGAATTGTGAAAAATTTTTTGCCTTCTCTACCATTTCTTGGCTTCAAACTCCCATATCTCGCGAACGGATTGACCTAACCCAAAAATTCCTATTGCATCTGAAGGTAGAAACTCGCCCGATTACAACGGTATGTGTATTTTTTCCCTAGGCCATTCTGGTTAAGCGTTTGGAGCAGCAGAATTGCGAAAAATTTTTTGCCTTCTCTACCATTTTTTGGCTTCAAACTCCCATATCTCGCGAACGGATTGACCTAACCCAAAAATTCCTATTGCATCTGAAAGTAGAAACTCGCCCGATTATAACGGTATGTGTATTTTTTCCCTAGGCCATTCTGGATAAGCTTTTGGAGCAGCAGAATTGTGAAAAATTTTTTGCCTTCTCTACCATTTCTTGCCTTGAAACTCCCATATCTCGCGAACGGATTGACCTAACCCAAAAATTCCTATTGCATCTGAAGGTAGAAACTCGCCCGGTTACAACGGTATGTGTATTTTTTCCCTAGGCCATTCTGGTTAAGCGTTTGGAGCAGCAGAATTGCGAAAAATTTTTTACCTTCTCAACCATTTCTTGGCTTCAAACTCCCATATCTCGCGAACGGATTGACCTAACCCAAAAATTCCTATTGCATCTGAAAGTAGAAACTCGCCCGATTATAACGGTATGTGTATTTTTTCCCTAGGCCATTCTGGTTAAGCGTTTGGAGCAGCAGAAGTGCGAAAAATTTGTTGTCTTCTCAACCATTTCTTAGCTTCAAACTCCCATATCTCGCGAACGGATTGACCTAACCCAAAAATTCATATTGCATCTGAAGGTAGAAACTCGCCCGATTACAACGGTTTTTCTATTTTTTCCCTAGGCCACTCTGGTTAAGCGTTTGGAGCAGCAGAATTGCGAAAAATTGTTTGCCTTCTCAACCATTTCTTAGCTTCAAACTCCCATATCTCGCGAACGGATTGACCAAACCCAAAAATTCCTATTGCATCTGAAATTAGAAACTCGCCCGATTACAACGGTATGTGTATTTTTCCCTAGGCCATTCTGGTTAAGCTTTTGGAGCAGCAGAATTGTGAAAAATTTTTTGCCTTCTCTACCATTTCTTGGCTTCAAACTCCCATATCTCGCGAACGGATTGACCTAACCCAAAAATTCCTATTGCATCTGAAGGTAGAAACTCGCCCGGTTACAACGGAATGTGTATTTTTTCCCTAGGCCATTCTGGTTAAGCGTTTGGAGCAGCAGAATTGCGAAAAATTTTTTGCCTTCTCTACCATTTCTTGGCTTCAAACTCCCATATCTCGCGAACGGATTGACCTAACCCAAAAATTCCCATTGCATCTGAAGGTAGAAACTCGCCCGATTACAACGGCATGTGTATTTTTTCCCTAGGCCATTCTGGTTAAGCGTTTGGAGCAGCAGAATTGCGAAAAATTTTTTGCCTTCTCTACCATTTTTTGGCTTCAAGCTCCCATATCTCGCGAACGGATTAACCTAACCCAAAAATTCCTATTGCATCTGAAAGTAGAAACTCGCCCGATTATAACGGTATGTGTATTTTTTCCCTAGGCCATTCTGGTTAAGCTTTTGGAGCAGCAGAATTGTGAAAAATTTTTTGCCTTCTCTACCATTTCTTGGCTTCAAACTCCCATATCTCGCGAACGGATTGACCTAACCCAAAAATTCCTATTGCATCTGAAGGTAGAAGCTCGCCCGATTACAACGGTATGTGTATTTTTTCCCTAGGCCATTCTGGTTAAGCGTTTGGAGCAGCAGAATTGCGAAAAATTTTTTGCCTTCTCAACCATTTCTTGGCTTCAAACTCCCATATCTCGCGAACGGATTGACCAAACCCAAAAATTCCTATTGCATCTGAAAGTGGAAACTCGCCCGATTACAACGGTATGTGTATTTTTTCCCTAGGCCATTCTGGTTAAGCTTTTGGAGCAGCAGAATTGTGAAAAATTTTTTGCCTTCTCTACCATTTCTTGGCTTCAAACTCCCATATCTCGCGAACGGATTGACCTAACCCAAAAATTCCTATTGCATCTGAAGGTAGAATCTCGCCCGGTTACAACGGTATGTGTATTTTTTCCCTAGGCCATTCTGGTTAAGCGTTTGGAGCAGCAGAATTGCGAAAAATTTTTTGCCTTCTCAACCATTTCTTGGCTTCAAACTCCCATATCTCGCGAACGGATTGACCTAACCCAAAAATTCCTATTGCATCTGAAAGTAGAAACTCGCCCGATTATAACGGTATGTGTATTTTTTCCCTAGGCCATTCTGGTTAAGCTTTTGGAGCAGCAGAATTGTGAAAAATTTTTTGCCTTCTCTACCATTTCTTGGCTTCAAACTCCCATATCTCGCGAACGGATTGACCTAACCCAAAAATTCATATTGCATCTGAAGGTAGAATCTCGCCCGATTACAACGGTATGTGTATTTTTTCCCTAGGCCATTCTGGTTAAGCGTTTGGAGCAGCAGAATTGCGAAAAATTTTTTGCCTTCTCAACCATTTCTTGGCTTCAAACTCCCATATCTCGCGAACGGATTGACCTAACCCAAAAATTCCTATTGCATCTGAAAGTAGAAACTCGCCCGATTATAACGGTATGTGTATTTTTTCCCTAGGCCATTCTGGTTAAGCGTTTGGAGCAGCAGAAGTGCGAAAAATTTGTTGTCTTCTCAACCATTTCTTAGCTTCAAACTCCCATATCTCGCGAACGGATTGACCTAACCCAAAAATTCCTGTTGCATCTGAAAGTAGAAACTCGCCCGATTACAACGGTTTTTCTATTTTTTCCCTAGGCTATTCTGGTTAAGCGTTTGGAGCAGCAGAATTGTGAAAAATTTTTTGCCTTCTCAACCATTTCTTGGCTTCAAAGTCCCATATCTCGCGAACGGATTGAACTAACCCAAAAATTCCTATTGCATCTCAAAGTAGAAACTCGCCCGATTACAACGGTATGTGTAATTTTTCCCTAAGCCATTCTGGTTAAGCGTTTGGAGCAGCAGAATTGCGAAAAATTATTTGCCTTCTCAACCATTTCTTGGCTTCAAACTCCCATATCTCGCGAACGGATTGACCTAACCCAAAAATTCCTATTGCATCTGAAAGTAGAAACTCGCCCGATTATAACGGTATGTGTATTTTTTCCCTAGGCCATTCTGGTTAAGCGTTTGGAGCAGCAGAAGTGCGAAAAATTTGTTGTCTTCTCAACCATTTCTTAGCTTCAAACTCCCATATCTCGCGAACGGATTGACCTAACCCAAAAATTCCTGTTGCATCTGAAAGTAGAAACTCGCCCGATTACAACGGTTTTTCTATTTTTTCCCTAGGCTATTCTGGTTAAGCGTTTGGAGCAGCAGAATTGTGAAAAATTTTTTGCCTTCTCAACCATTTCTTGGCTTCAAAGTCCCATATCTCGCGAACGGATTGACCTAACCCAAAAATTCCTATTGCATCTGAAGGTAGAAACTCGCCCGGTTACAACGGAATGTGTATTTTTTCCCTAGGCCATTCTGGTTAAGCGTTTGGAGCAGCAGAATTGCGAAAAATTTTTTGCCTTCTCTACCATTTCTTGGCTTCAAACTCCCATATCTCGCGAACGGATTGACCTAACCCAAAAATTCCCATTGCATCTGAAGGTAGAAACTCGCCCGATTACAACGGTATGTGTATTTTTTCCCTAGGCCATTCTGGTTAAGCGTTTGGAGCAGCAGAATTGCGAAAAATTTTTTGCCTTCTCTACCATTTTTTGGCTTCAAGCTCCCATATCTCGCGAACGGATTAACCTAACCCAAAAATTCCTATTGCATCTGAAAGTAGAAACTCGCCCGATTATAACGGTATGTGTATTTTTTCCCTAGGCCATTCTGGTTAAGCTTTTGGAGCAGCAGAATTGTGAAAAATTTTTTGCCTTCTCTACCATTTCTTGGCTTCAAACTCCCATATCTCGCGAACGGATTGACCTAACCCAAAAATTCCTATTGCATCTGAAGGTAGAAGCTCGCCCGATTACAACGGTATGTGTATTTTTTCCCTAGGCCATTCTGGTTAAGCGTTTGGAGCAGCAGAATTGCGAAAAATTTTTTGCCTTCTCAACCATTTCTTGGCTTCAAACTCCCATATCTCGCGAACGGATTGACCAAACCCAAAAATTCCTATTGCATCTGAAAGTGGAAACTCGCCCGATTACAACGGTATGTGTATTTTTTCCCTAGGCCATTCTGGTTAAGCTTTTGGAGCAGCAGAATTGTGAAAAATTTTTTGCCTTCTCTACCATTTCTTGGCTTCAAACTCCCATATCTCGCGAACGGATTGACCTAACCCAAAAATTCCTATTGCATCTGAAGGTAGAATCTCGCCCGGTTACAACGGTATGTGTATTTTTTCCCTAGGCCATTCTGGTTAAGCGTTTGGAGCAGCAGAATTGCGAAAAATTTTTTGCCTTCTCAACCATTTCTTGGCTTCAAACTCCCATATCTCGCGAACGGATTGACCTAACCCAAAAATTCCTATTGCATCTGAAAGTAGAAACTCGCCCGATTATAACGGTATGTGTATTTTTTCCCTAGGCCATTCTGGTTAAGCTTTTGGAGCAGCAGAATTGTGAAAAATTTTTTGCCTTCTCTACCATTTCTTGGCTTCAAACTCCCATATCTCGCGAACGGATTGACCTAACCCAAAAATTCATATTGCATCTGAAGGTAGAATCTCGCCCGATTACAACGGTATGTGTATTTTTTCCCTAGGCCATTCTGGTTAAGCGTTTGGAGCAGCAGAATTGCGAAAAATTTTTTGCCTTCTCAACCATTTCTTGGCTTCAAACTCCCATATCTCGCGAACGGATTGACCTAACCCAAAAATTCCTATTGCATCTGAAAGTAGAAACTCGCCCGATTATAACGGTATGTGTATTTTTTCCCTAGGCCATTCTGGTTAAGCGTTTGGAGCAGCAGAAGTGCGAAAAATTTGTTGTCTTCTCAACCATTTCTTAGCTTCAAACTCCCATATCTCGCGAACGGATTGACCTAACCCAAAAATTCCTGTTGCATCTGAAAGAAGAAACTCGCCCGATTACAACGGTTTTTCTATTTTTTCCCTAGGCTATTCTGGTTAAGCGTTTGGAGCAGCAGAATTGTGAAAAATTTTTTGCCTTCTCAACCATTTCTTGGCTTCAAAGTCCCATATCTCGCGAACGGATTGAACTAACCCAAAAATTCCTATTGCATCTCAAAGTAGAAACTCGCCCGATTACAACGGTATGTGTAATTTTTCCCTAAGCCATTCTGGTTAAGCGTTTGGAGCAGCAGAATTGCGAAAAATTATTTGCCTTCTCACCATTTCTTGGCTTCAAAGTCCCATATCTCGCGAACGGATTGACCTAACCCAAAAATTCCTATTGCATCTGAAAGTAGAAACTCGCCCGATTACAACGGTATGTGTATTTTTTCCCTAGGCCATTCTGGTTAAGCTTTTGGGGCAGCAGAATTGTGAAAAATTTTTTGCCTTCTCTACCATTTCTTGGCTTCAAACTCCCATATCTCGCGAATGGATTGACCTAACCCAAAAATTCCTACTGCATCTGAAGGTAGAAACTCGCCCGGTTACAACGGTATGTGTATTTTTTCCCTAGGCCATTCTGGTTAAGCTTTTGGAGCAGCAGAATTGTGAAAAATTTTTTGCCTTCTCTACCATTTCTTGGCTTCAAACTCCCATATCTCGCGAACGGATTGACCTAACCCAAAAATTCATATTGCATCTGAAGGTAGAATCTCGCCCGATTACAACGGTATGTGTATTTTTTCCCTAGGCCATTCTGGTTAAGCGTTTGGAGCAGCAGAATTGCGAAAAATTTTTTGCCTTCTCAACCATTCCTTGGCTTCAAACTCCCATATCTCGCGAACGGATTGACCTAACCCAAAAATTCGTATTGCATCTGAAAGTAGAAACTCGCCCGATTACAACGGTATGTGTATTTTTTCCCTAGGCCATTCTGATTAAGCGTTTGGAGCAGCAGAATTGCGAAAAATTTTTTGCCTTCTCAACCATTTCTTGGCTTCAAACTCCCATATCTCGCGAACGGATTGACCTAACCCAAAAATTCCTATTGCATCTGAAAGTAGAAACTCGCCCGATTACAACGGTATGTGTATTTTTTCCCTAGGCCATTCTGGTTAAGCTTTTGGAGCAGCAGAATTGTGAAAAATTTTTTGCCTTCTCTACCATTTCTTGGCTTCAAACTCCCATATCTCGCGAACGGATTGACCTAACCCAAAAATTCCTATTGCATCTGAAGGTAGAAACTCGCCCGGTTACAACGGTATGTGTATTTTTTCCCTAGGCCATTCTGGTTAAGCGTTTGGAGCAGCAGAATTGCGAAAAATTTTTTGCCTTCTCAACCATTTCTTGGCTTCAAACTCCCATATCTCGCGAACGGATTGACCTAACCCAAAAATTCCTATTGCATCTGAAAGTAGAAACTCGCCCGATTATAACGGTATGTGTATTTTTTCCCTAGGCCATTCTGGTTAAGCTTTTGGAGCAGCAGAATTGTGAAAAATTTGTTGTCTTCTCAACCATTTCTTAGCTTCAAACTCCCATATCTCGCGAACGGATTGACCTAACCCAAAAATTCCTGTTGCATCTGAAAGTAGAAACTCGCCCGATTACAACGGTTTTTCTATTTTTTCCCTAGGCCATTCTGGTTAAGCGTTTGGAGCAGCAGAATTGCGAAAAATTTTTTGCCTTCTCAACCATTTCTTGGCTTCAAACTCCCATATCTCGCGAACGGATTGACCTAACCCAAAAATTCGTATTGCATCTGAAAGTAGAAACTCGCCCGATTACAACGGTATGTGTATTTTTTCCCTAGGCCATTCTGATTAAGCGTTTGCAGCAGCAGAATTGCGAAAAATTTTTTGCCTTCTCAACCATTTCTTGGCTTCAAACTCCATATCTCGCGAACGGATTGACCTAACCCAAAATTCCTATTGCATCTGAAAGTAGAAACTCGCCCGATTACAACGGTATGTGTATTTTTTCCCTAGGCCATTCTGGTTAAGCTTTTGGAGCAGCAGAATTGTGAAAAATTTTTTGCCTTCTCTACCATTTCTTGGCTTCAAACTCCCATATCTCGCGAACGGATTGACCTAACCCAAAAATTCCTATTGCATCTGAAGGTAGAAACTCGCCCGGTTACAACGGTATGTGTATTTTTTCCCTAGGCCATTCTGGTTAAGCGTTTGGAGCAGCAGAATTGCGAAAAATTTTTTGCCTTCTCAACCATTTCTTGGCTTCAAACTCCCATATCTCGCGAACGGATTGACCTAACCCAAAAATTCCTATTGCATCTGAAAGTAGAAACTCGCCCGATTATAACGGTATGTGTATTTTTTCCCTAGGCCATTCTGGTTAAGCTTTTGGAGCAGCAGAATTGTGAAAAATTTGTTGTCTTCTCAACCATTTCTTAGCTTCAAACTCCCATATCTCGCGAACGGATTGACCTAACCCAAAAATTCCTGTTGCATCTGAAAGTAGAAACTCGCCCGATTACAACGGTTTTTCTATTTTTTCCCTAGGCCATTCTGGTTAAGCGTTTGGAGCAGCAGAATTGTGAAAAATTTTTTGCCTTCTCTACCATTTCTTGGCTTCAAACTCCCATATCTCGCGAACGGATTGACCTAACCCAAAAATTCCTATTGCATCTGAAGGTAGAAACTCGCCCGATTACAACGGTATGTGTATTTTTTCCCTAGGCCATTCTGGTTAAGCGTTTGGAGCAGCAGAATTGCGAAAAATTTTTTGCCTCCTCTACCATTTTTTGGCTTCAAACTCCCATATCTCGCGAACGGATTGACCTAACCCAAAAATTCCTATTGCATCTGAAAGTAGAAACTCGCCCGATTATAACGGTATGTGTATTTTTTCCCTAGGCCATTCTGGATAAGCTTTTGGAGCAGCAGAATTGTGAAAAATTTTTTGCCTTCTCTACCATCTCTTGCCTTCAAACTCCCATATCTCGCGAACGGATTTACCTAACCCAAAAATTCCTATTGCATCTGAAGGTAGAAACTCGCCCGATTACAACGGTATGTGTATTTTTTCCCTAGGCCATTCTGGTTAAGCGTTTGGAGCAGCAGAATTGCGAAAAATTTTTTGCCTTCTCAACCATTTCTTGGCTTCAAACTCCCATATCTCGCGAACGGATTGACCAAACCCAAAAATTCCTATTGCATCTGAAAGTAGAAACTCGCCCGATTACAACGGTATGTGTATTTTTTCCCTAGGCCATTCTGGTTAAGCTTTTGGAGCAGCAGAATTGTGAAAAATTTTGGCCTTCTCTACCATTTCTTGGCTTCAAACTCCCATATCTCGCGAACGGATTGACCTAACCCAAAAATTCCTATTGCATCTGAAGGTAGAAACTCGCCCGGTTACAACGGTATGTGTATTTTTTCCCTAGGCCATTCTGGTTAAGCGTTTGGAGCAGCAGAATTGCGAAAAATTTTTTACCTTCTCAACCATTTCTTGGCTTCAAACTCCCATATCTCGCGAACGGATTGACCTAACCCAAAAATTCCTATTGCATCTGAAAGTAGAAACTCGCCCGATTATAACGGTATGTGTATTTTTTCCCTAGGCCATTCTGGTTAAGCGTTTGGAGCAGCAGAAGTGCGAAAAATTTGTTGTCTTCTCAACCATTTCTTAGCTTCAAACTCCCATATCTCGCGAACGGATTGACCTGACCCAAAAATTCATATTGCATCTGAAGGTAGAAACTCGCCCGATTACAACGGTATGTGTATTTTTTCCCTAGGCCATTCTGGTTAAGCGTTTGGAGCAGCAGAATTGCGAAAAATTGTTTGCCTTCTCAACCATTTCTTGGCTTCAAACTCCCATATCTCGCGAACGGATTGACCTAACCCAAAAATTCCTATTGCATCTGAAAGTAGAAACTCGCCCGATTATAACGGTATGTGTATTTTTTCCCTAGGCCATTCTGGTTAAGCGTTTGGAGCAGCAGAAGTGCGAAAAATTTGTTGTCTTCTCAACCATTTCTTAGCTTCAAACTCCCATATCTCGCGAACGGATTGACCAAACCCAAAAATTCCTATTGCATCTGAAATTAGAAACTCGCCCGATTACAACGGTATGTGTATTTTTTCCCTAGGCCATTCTGGTTAAGCTTTTGGAGCAGCAGAATTGTGAAAAATTTTTTGCCTTCTCTACCATTTCTTGGCTTCAAACTCCCATATCTCGCGAACGGATTGACCTAACCCAAAAATTCCTATTGCATCTGAAGGTAGAAACTCGCCCGGTTACAACGGAATGTGTATTTTTTCCCTAGGCCATTCTGGTTAAGCGTTTGGAGCAGCAGAATTGCGAAAAATTTTTTGCCTTCTCTACCATTTCTTGGCTTCAAACTCCCATATCTCGCGAACGGATTGACCTAACCCAAAAATTCCCATTGCATCTGAAGGTAGAAACTCGCCCGATTACAACGGTATGTGTATTTTTTCCCTAGGCCATTCTGGTTAAGCGTTTGGAGCAGCAGAATTGCGAAAAATTTTTTGCCTTCTCTACCATTTTTTGGATTCAAGCTCCCATATCTCGCGAACGGATTAACCTAACCCAAAAATTCCTATTGCATCTGAAAGTAGAAACTCGCCCGATTATAACGGTATGTGTATTTTTTCCCTAGGCCATTCTGGTTAAGCTTTTGGAGCAGCAGAATTGTGAAAAATTTTTTGCCTTCTCTACCATTTCTTGGCTTCAAACTCCCATATCTCGCGAACGGATTGACCTAACCCAAAAATTCCTATTGCATCTGAAGGTAGAAGCTCGCCCGATTACAACGGTATGTGTATTTTTTCCCTAGGCCATTCTGGTTAAGCGTTTGGAGCAGCAGAATTGTGAAAAATTTTTTGCCTTCTCTACCATTTCTTGGCTTCAAACTCCATATCTCGCGAACGGATTGACCTAACCCAAAAATTCCTATTGCATCTGAAGGTAGAATCTCGCCCGGTTACAACGGTATGTGTATTTTTTCCCTAGGCCATTCTGGTTAAGCGTTTGGAGCAGCAGAATTGCGAAAAATTTTTTGCCTTCTCAACCATTTCTTGGCTTCAAACTCCCATATCTCGCGAACGGATTGACCTAACCCAAAAATTCCTATTGCATCTGAAAGTAGAAACTCGCCCGATTATAACGGTATGTGTATTTTTTCCCTAGGCCATTCTGGATAAGCTTTTGGAGCAGCAGAATTGTGAAAAATTTTTTGCCTTCTCTACCATTTCTTGCCTTCAAACTCCCATATCTCGCGAACGGATTTACCTAACCCAAAAATTCCTATTGCATCTGAAGGTAGAAACTCGCCCGATTACAACGGTATGTGTATTTTTTCCCTAGGCCATTCTGGTTAAGCGTTTGGAGCAGCAGAATTGCGAAAAATTTTTTGCCTTCTCAACCATTTCTTGGCTTCAAACTCCCATATCTCGCGAACGGATTGACCAAACCCAAAAATTCCTATTGCATCTGAAAGTAGAAACTCGCCCGATTACAACGGTATGTGTATTTTTTCCCTAGGCCATTCTGGTTAAGCTTTTGGAGCAGCAGAATTGTGAAAAATTTTTGGCCTTCTCTACCATTTCTTGGCTTCAAACTCCCATATCTCGCGAACGGATTGACCTAACCCAAAAATTCCTATTGCATCTGAAGGTAGAAACTCGCCCGGTTACAACGGTATGTGTATTTTTTCCCTAGGCCATTCTGGTTAAGCGTTTGGAGCAGCAGAATTGCGAAAAATTTTTTACCTTCTCAACCATTTCTTGGCTTCAAACTCCCATATCTCGCGAACGGATTGACCTAACCCAAAAATTCCTATTGCATCTGAAAGTAGAAACTCGACCGATTATAACGGTATGTGTATTTTTTCCCTAGGCCATTCTGGTTAAGCGTTTGGAGCAGCAGAAGTGCGAAAAATTTGTTGTCTTCTCAACCATTTCTTAGCTTCAAACTCCCATATCTCGCGAACGGATTGACCTAACCCAAAAATTCATATTGCATCTGAAGGTAGAAACTCGCCCGATTACAACGGTATGTGTATTTTTTCCCTAGGCCATTCTGGTTAAGCGTTTGGAGCAGCAGAATTGCGAAAAATTGTTTGCCTTCTCAACCATTTCTTGGCTTCAAACTCCCATATCTCGCGAACGGATTGACCTAACCCAAAAATTCCTATTGCATCTGAAAGTAGAAACTCGCCCGATTATAACGGTATGTGTATTTTTTCCCTAGGCCATTCTGGTTAAGCGTTTGGAGCAGCAGAAGTGCGAAAAATTTGTTGTCTTCTCAACCATTTCTTAGCTTCAAACTCCCATATCTCGCGAACGGATTGACCAAACCCAAAAATTCCTATTGCATCTGAAATTAGAAACTCGCCCGATTACAACGGTATGTGTATTTTTTCCCTAGGCCATTCTGGTTAAGCTTTTGGAGCAGCAGAATTGTGAAAAATTTTTTGCCTTCTCTACCATTTCTTGGCTTCAAACTCCCATATCTCGCGAACGGATTGACCTAACCCAAAAATTCCTATTGCATCTGAAGGTAGAAACTCGCCCGGTTACAACGGAATGTGTATTTTTTCCCTAGGCCATTCTGGTTAAGCGTTTGGAGCAGCAGAATTGCGAAAAATTTTTTGCCTTCTCTACCATTTCTTGGCTTCAAACTCCCATATCTCGCGAACGGATTGACCTAACCCAAAAATTCCCATTGCATCTGAAGGTAGAAACTCGCCCGATTACAACGGTATGTGTATTTTTTCCCTAGGCCATTCTGGTTAAGCGTTTGGAGCAGCAGAATTGCGAAAAATTTTTTGCCTTCTCTACCATTTTTTGGATTCAAGCTCCCATATCTCGCGAACGGATTAACCTAACCCAAAAATTCCTATTGCATCTGAAAGTAGAAACTCGCCCGATTATAACGGTATGTGTATTTTTTCCCTAGGCCATTCTGGTTAAGCTTTTGGAGCAGCAGAATTGTGAAAAATTTTTTGCCTTCTCTACCATTTCTTGGCTTCAAACTCCCATATCTCGCGAACGGATTGACCTAACCCAAAAATTCCTATTGCATCTGAAGGTAGAAGCTCGCCCGATTACAACGGTATGTGTATTTTTTCCCTAGGCCATTCTGGTTAAGCGTTTGGAGCAGCAGAATTGTGAAAAATTTTTTGCCTTCTCTACCATTTCTTGGCTTCAAACTCCCATATCTCGCGAACGGATTGACCTAACCCAAAAATTCCTATTGCATCTGAAGGTAGAATCTCGCCCGGTTACAACGGTATGTGTATTTTTTCCCTAGGCCATTCTGGTTAAGCGTTTGGAGCAGCAGAATTGCGAAAAATTTTTTGCCTTCTCAACCATTTCTTGGCTTCAAACTCCCATATCTCGCGAACGGATTGACCTAACCCAAAAATTCCTATTGCATCTGAAAGTAGAAACTCGCCCGATTATAACGGTATGTGTATTTTTTCCCTAGGCCATTCTGGATAAGCTTTTGGAGCAGCAGAATTGTGAAAAATTTTTTGCCTTCTCTACCATTTCTTGCCTTCAAACTCCCATATCTCGCGAACGGATTTACCTAACCCAAAAATTCCTATTGCATCTGAAGGTAGAAACTCGCCCGATTACAACGGTATGTGTATTTTTTCCCTAGGCCATTCTGGTTAAGCGTTTGGAGCAGCAGAATTGCGAAAAATTTTTTGCCTTCTCAACCATTTCTTGGCTTCAAACTCCCATATCTCGCGAACGGATTGACCAAACCCAAAAATTCCTATTGCATCTGAAAGTAGAAACTCGCCCGATTACAACGGTATGTGTATTTTTTCCCTAGGCCATTCTGGTTAAGCTTTTGGAGCAGCAGAATTGTGAAAAATTTTTGGCCTTCTCTACCATTTCTTGGCTTCAAACTCCCATATCTCGCGAACGGATTGACCTAACCCAAAAATTCCTATTGCATCTGAAGGTAGAAACTCGCCCGGTTACAACGGTATGTGTATTTTTTCCCTAGGCCATTCTGGTTAAGCGTTTGGAGCAGCAGAATTGCGAAAAATTTTTTACCTTCTCAACCATTTCTTGGCTTCAAACTCCCATATCTCGCGAACGGATTGACCTAACCCAAAAATTCCTATTGCATCTGAAAGTAGAAACTCGACCGATTATAACGGTATGTGTATTTTTTCCCTAGGCCATTCTGGTTAAGCGTTTGGAGCAGCAGAAGTGCGAAAAATTTGTTGTCTTCTCAACCATTTCTTAGCTTCAAACTCCCATATCTCGCGAACGGATTGACCTAACCCAAAAATTCATATTGCATCTGAAGGTAGAAACTCGCCCGATTACAACGGTATGTGTATTTTTTCCCTAGGCCATTCTGGTTAAGCGTTTGGAGCAGCAGAATTGCGAAAAATTGTTTGCCTTCTCAACCATTTCTTGGCTTCAAACTCCCATATCTCGCGAACGGATTGACCTAACCCAAAAATTCCTATTGCATCTGAAAGTAGAAACTCGCCCGATTATAACGGTATGTGTATTTTTTCCCTAGGCCATTCTGGTTAAGCGTTTGGAGCAGCAGAAGTGCGAAAAATTTGTTGTCTTCTCAACCATTTCTTAGCTTCAAACTCCCATATCTCGCGAACGGATTGACCAAACCCAAAAATTCCTATTGCATCTGAAATTAGAAACTCGCCCGATTACAACGGTATGTGTATTTTTTCCCTAGGCCATTCTGGTTAAGCTTTTGGAGCAGCAGAATTGTGAAAAATTTTTTGCCTTCTCTACCATTTCTTGGCTTCAAACTCCCATATCTCGCGAACGGATTGACCTAACCCAAAAATTCCTATTGCATCTGAAGGTAGAAACTCGCCCGGTTACAACGGAATGTGTATTTTTTCCCTAGGCCATTCTGGTTAAGCGTTTGGAGCAGCAGAATTGCGAAAAATTTTTTGCCTTCTCTACCATTTCTTGGCTTCAAACTCCCATATCTCGCGAACGGATTGACCTAACCCAAAAATTCCCATTGCATCTGAAGGTAGAAACTCGCCCGATTACAACGGTATGTGTATTTTTTCCCTAGGCCATTCTGGTTAAGCGTTTGGAGCAGCAGAATTGCGAAAAATTTTTTGCCTTCTCTACCATTTTTTGGATTCAAGCTCCCATATCTCGCGAACGGATTAACCTAACCCAAAAATTCCTATTGCATCTGAAAGTAGAAACTCGCCCGATTATAACGGTATGTGTATTTTTTCCCTAGGCCATTCTGGTTAAGCTTTTGGAGCAGCAGAATTGTGAAAAATTTTTTGCCTTCTCTACCATTTCTTGGCTTCAAACTCCCATATCTCGCGAACGGATTGACCTAACCCAAAAATTCCTATTGCATCTGAAGGTAGAAGCTCGCCCGATTACAACGGTATGTGTATTTTTTCCCTAGGCCATTCTAGTTAAGCGTTTGGAGCAGCAGAATTGCGAAAAATTTTTTGCCTTCTCAACCATTTCTTGGCTTCAAACTCCCATATCTCGCGAACGGATTGACCAAACCCAAAAATTCCTATTGCATCTGAAAGTAGAAACTCGCCCGATTACAACGGTATGTGTATTTTTTCCCTAGGCCATTCTGGTTAAGCTTTTGGAGCAGCAGAATTGTGAAAAATTTTTTGCCTTCTCTACCATTTCTTGGCTTCAAACTCCCATATCTCGCGAACGGATTGACCTAACCCAAAAATTCCTATTGCATCTGAAGGTAGAATCTCGCCCGGTTACAACGGTATGTGTATTTTTTCCCTAGGCCATTCTGGTTAAGCGTTTGGAGCAGCAGAATTGCGAAAAATTTTTTGCCTTCTCAACCATTTCTTGGCTTCAAACTCCCATATCTCGCGAACGGATTGACCTAACCCAAAAATTCCTATTGCATCTGAAAGTAGAAACTCGCCCGATTACAACGGTATGTGTATTTTTTCCCTAGGCCATTCTGGTTAAGCTTTTGGAGCAGCAGAATTGTGAAAAATTTTTTGCCTTCTCTACCATTTCTTGGCTTCAAACTCCCATATCTCGCGAACGGATTGACCTAACCCAAAAATTCCTATTGCATCTGAAGGTAGAAACTCGCCCGATTACAACGATATGTGTATTTTTTCCCTAGGCCATTCTGGTTAAGCGTTTGGAGCAGCAGAATTGCGAAAAATTTTTTGCCTTCTCAACCATTTCTTGGCTTCAAACTCCCATATCTCGCGAACGGATTGACATAACCCAAAAATTCCTATTGCATCTGAAAGTAGAAACTCGCCCGATTATATCGGTATGTGTATTTTTTCCCTAGGCCATTCTGGTTAAGCGTTTGGAGCCGCAGAAGTGCGAAAAATTTGTTGTCTTCTCAACCATTTCTTAGCTTCAAACTCCCATATCTCGCTACGGATTGACCTAACCCAAAAATTCCTGTTGCATCTGAAAGTAGAAACTCGCCCGATTACAACGGTTTTTCTATTTTTTCCCTAGGCCATTCTGGTTAAGCGTTTGGAGCTGCAGAATTGTGAAAAATTTTTTGCGTTCTCTACCATTTCTTGGCTTCAAACTCCCATATCTCGCGAACGGATTGACCTAACCCAAAAATTCCTATTGCATCTGAAAGTAGAAACTCGCCCGATTACAACGGTAAGTGTATTTTTTCCCTAGGCCATTCTGGTTAAGCTTTTGGAGCAGCAGAATTGTGAAAAATTTTTTGCCTTCTCTACCATTTCTTGGCTTCAAACTCCCATATCTCGCGAATGGATTGACCTAACCCAAAAATTCCTATTGCATCTGAAGGTAGAAACTCGCCCGGTTACAACGGTATGTGTATTTTTTCCCTAGGCCATTCTGGTTAAGCGTTTGGAGCAGCAGAATTGCGAAAAATTTTTTGCCTTCTCAACCATTTCTTGGCTTCAAACTCCCATATCTCGCGAACGGATTGACCTAACCCAAAAATTCCTACTGCATCTGAAAGTAGAAACTCGCCCGATTATAACGGTATGTGTATTTTTTCCCTAGGCCATTCTGGTTAAGCGTATGGAGCAGCAGAAGTGCGAAAAATTTGTTGTCTTCTCAACCATTTCTTAGCTTCAAACTCCCATATCTCGCGAACGGATTGACATAACCCAAAAATTCCTGTTGCATCTGAAAGTAGAAACTCGCCCGATTACAACGGTTTTTCTATTTTTTCCCTAGGCCATTCTGGTTAAGCGTTTGGAGCAGCAGAATTGTGAAAAATTTTTTGCCTTCTCTACCATTTCTTGGCTTCAAACTCCCATATCTCGCGAACGGATTGATCTAACCCAAAAATTCCTATTGCATCTGAAGGTAGAAACTCGCCCGATTACAACGGTATGTGTATTTTTTCCCTAGGCCATTCTGGTTAAGCGTTTGGAGCAGCAGAATTGCGAAAAATTTTTTGCCTTCACTACCATTTTTTGGCTTCAAACTCCCATATCTCGCGAACGGATTGACCTAACCCAAAAATTCCTATTGCATCTGAAAGTAGAAACTCGCCCGATTATAACGGTATGTGTATTTTTTCCCTAGGCCATTCTGGTTAAGCTTTTGGAGCAGCAGAATTGTGAAAAATTTTTTGCCTTCTCTACCATTTCTCGGCTTCAAACTCCCATATCTCGCGAACGGATTTACCTAACCCAAAAATTCCTATTGCATCTGAAGGTAGAAACTCGCCCGATTACAACGGTATGTGTATTTTTCCCTAGGCCATTCTGGTTAAGCTTTTGGAGCAGCAGAATTGTGAAAAATTTTTTGCCTTCTCTACCATTTCTTGGCTTCAAACTCCCATATCTCGCGAACTGATTGACCTAACCCAAAAATTCCTATTGCATCTGAAGGTAGAAACTCGCCCGGTTACAACGGTATGTGTATTTTTTCCCTAGGCCATTCTGGTTAAGCGTTTGGAGCAGCAGAATTGCGAAAAATTTTTTGCCTTCTCAACCATTTCTTGGCTTCAAACTCCCATATCTCACGAACGGATTGACCTAACCCAAAAATTCCTATTGCATCTGAAAGTAGAAACTCGCCCGATTATAACGCTATGTGTATTTTTTCCCTAGGCCATTCTGGTTAAGCGTTTGGAGCAGCAGAAGTGCGAAAAATTTGTTGCCTTCTCTACCATTTCTTGGCTTCAAACTCCCATATCTCGCGAACGGATTGACCTAACCCAAAAATTCCTATTGCATCTGAAGGTAGAAACTCGCCCGATTACAACGGTATGTGTATTTTTTCCCTAGGCCATTCTGGTTAAGCGTTTGGAGCAGCAGAATTGCGAAAAATTTTTTGCCTTCTCTACCATTTTTTGGCTTCAAACTCCCATATCTCGCGAACGGATTGACCTAACCCAAAAATTCCTATTGCATCTGAAAGTAGAAACTCGCCCGATTATAACGGTATGCGTATTTTTTCCCTAGGCCATTCTGGTTAAGCTTTTGGAGCAGCAGAATTGTGAAAAATTTTTTGCCTTCTCTACCATTTCTCGGCTTCAAACTCCCATATCTCGCGAACGGATTTACCTAACCCAAAAATTCCTATTGCATCTGAAGGTAGAAACTCGCCCGATTACAACGGTATGTGTATTTTTCCCTAGGCCATTCTGGTTAAGCTTTTGGAGCAGCAGAATTGTGAAAAATTTTTTGCCTTCTCTACCATTTCTTGGCTTCAAACTCCCATATCTCGCGAACGGATTGACCTAACCCAAAAATTCCTATTGCATCTGAAGGTAGAAACTCGCCCGGTTACAACGGTATGTGTATTTTTTCCCTAGGCCATTCTGGTTAAGCGTTTGGAGCAGCAGAATTGCGAAAAATTTTTTGCCTTCTCAACCATTTCTTGGCTTCAAACTCCCATATCTCGCGAACGGATTGACCTAACCCAAAAATTCCTATTGCATCTGAAAGTAGAAACTCGCCCGATTATAACGCTATGTGTATTTTTTCCCTAGGCCATTCTGGTTAAGCGTTTGGAGCAGCAGAAGTGCGAAAAATTTGTTGTCTTCTCAACCATTTCTTAGCTTCAAACTCCCATATCTCGCGAACGGATTGACCTAACCCAAAAATTCCTGTTGCATCTGAAAGTAGAAACTCGCCCGATTACAACGGTTTTTCTATTTTTTCCCTACGCCATTCTGGTTAAGCGTTTGGAGCAGCAGAATTGTGAAAAATTTTTTGCCTTCTCTACCATTTCTTGGCTGCAAACTCCCATATCTCGCGAACGGATTGACCTAACCCAAAAATTCCTATTGCATCTGAAAGTAGAAACTCGCCCGATTATAACGGTATGTGTATTTTTTTCCTAGGCCATTCTGGTTAAGCGTTTGGAGCAGCAGAATTGCGAAAAATTTTTTGCCTTCTCTACCATTTTTTGGCTTCAAACTCCCATATCTCGCGAACGGATTGAACTAACCCAAAAATTCCTATTGCATCTGAAAGTAGAAACTCGCCCGATTACAACGGTTTTTCTATTTTTTCCCTAGGCCATTCTGGTTAAGCGTTTGGAGCAGTAGAATTGTGAAAAATTGTTTGCCTTCTCTACCATTTTTTGGCTTCAAACTCCCATATCTCGCGAACGGATTGAACTAACCCAAAAATTCCTATTGCATCTGAAAGTAGAAACTCGCCCGATTATAACGGTATGTGTATTTTTTCCCTAGGCCATTCTGGTTAAGCGTTTGGAGCAGCAGAATTGCGAAAAATTTTTTGCCTTCTCTATCATTTTTTGGCTTCAAACTCCCATATCTCGCGAACGGATTGAACTAACCCAAAAATTCCTATTGCATCTGAAGGTAGAAGCTCGCCCGATTACAACGGTATGTGTATTTTTTCCCTAGGCCATTCTGGTTAAGCGTTTGGAGCAGCAGAATTGCGAAAAATTTTTTGCCTTCTCAACCATTTCTTGGCTTCAAACTCCCATATCTCGCGAACGGATTGACCAAACCCAAAAATTCCTATTGCATCTGAAAGTAGAAACTCGCCCGATTACAACGGTATGTGTATTTTTTCCCTAGGCCATTCTGGTTAAGCTTTTGGAGCAGCAGAATTGTGAAAAATTTTTTGCCTTCTCTACCATTTCTTGGCTTCAAACTCCCATATCTCGCGAACGGATTGACCTAACCCAAAAATTCCTATTGCATCTGAAGGTAGAATCTCGCCCGGTTACAACGGTATGTGTATTTTTTCCCTAGGCCATTCTGGTTAAGCGTTTTGAGCAGCAGAATTGCGAAAAATTTTTTGCCTTCTCAACCATTTCTTGGCTTCAAACTCCCATATCTCGCGAACGGATTGACCTAACCCAAAAATTCCTATTGCATCTGAAAGTAGAAACTCGCCCGATTATAACGGTATGTGTATTTTTTCCCTAGGCCATTCTGGTTAAGCTTTTGGAGCAGCAGAATTGTGAAAAATTTTTTGCCTCCTCTACCATTTCTTGGCTTCAAACTCCCATATCTCGCGAACGGATTGACCTAACCCAAAAATTCATATTGCATCTGAAGGTAGAATCTCGCCCGATTACAACGGTATGTGTATTTTTTCCCTAGGCCATTCTGGTTAAGCGTTTGGAGCAGCAGAATTGCGAAAAATTTTTTGCCTTCTCAACCATTTCTTGGCTTCAAACTCCCATATCTCGCGAACGGATTGACCTAACCCAAAAATTCCTATTGCATCTGAAAGTAGAAACTCGCCCGATTATAACGGTATGTGTATTTTTTCCCTAGGCCATTCTGGTTAAGCGTTTGGAGCAGCAGAAGTGCGAAAAATTTGTTGTCTTCTCAACCATTTCTTAGCTTCAAACTCCCATATCTCGCGAACGGATTGACCTAACCCAAAAATTCCTGTTGCATCTGAAAGTAGAAACTCGCCCGATTACAACGGTTTTTCTATTTTTTCCCTAGGCTATTCTGGTTAAGCGTTTGGAGCAGCAGAATTGTGAAAAATTTTTTGCCTTCTCAACCATTTCTTGGCTTCAAAGTCCCATATCTCGCGAACGGATTGAACTAACCCAAAAATTCCTATTGCATCTCAAAGTAGAAACTCGCCCGATTACAACGGTATGTGTAGTTTTTCCCTAAGCCATTCTGGTTAAGCGTTTGGAGCAGCAGAATTGCGAAAAATTATTTGCCTTCTCAACCATTTCTTGGCTTCAAAGTCCCATATCTCGCGAACGGATTGACCTAACCCAAAAATTCCTATTGCATCTGAAAGTAGAAACTCGCCCGATTACAACGGTATGTGTATTTTCTCCCTAGGCCATTCTTGTTAAGCTTTTGGAGCAGCAGAATTGTGAAAAATTTTTTGCCTTCTCTACCATTTCTTGGCTTCAAACTCCCATATCTCGCGAACGGATTGACCTAACCCAAAAATTCCTATTGCATCTGAAGGTAGAAACTCGCCCGATTACAACGATATGTGTATTTTTTCCCTAGGCCATTCTGGTTAAGCGTTTGGAGCAGCAGAATTGCGAAAAATTTTTTGCCTTCTCAACCATTTCTTGGCTTCAAACTCCCATATCTCGCGAACGGATTGACATAACCCAAAAATTCCTATTGCATCTGAAAGTAGAAACTCGCCCGATTATATCGGTATGTGTATTTTTTCCCTAGGCCATTCTGGTTAAGCGTTTGGAGCCGCAGAAGTGCGAAAAATTTGTTGTCTTCTCAACCATTTCTTAGCTTCAAACTCCCGTATCTCGCTACGGATTGACCTAACCCAAAAATTCCTGTTGCATCTGAAAGTAGAAACTCGCCCGATTACAACGGTTTTTCTATTTTTTCCCTAGGCCATTCTGGTTAAGCGTTTGGAGCTGCAGAATTGTGAAAAATTTTTTGCCTTCTCTACCATTTCTTGGCTTCAAACTCCCATATCTCGCGAACGGATTGACCTAACCCAAAAATTCCTATTGCATCTGAAGGTAGAAACTCGCCCGATTACAACGGTATGTGTATTTTTTCCCTAGGTCATTCTGGTTAAGCGTTTGGAGCAGCAGAATTGCGAAAAATTTTTTGCGTTCTCAACCATTTCTTGGCTTCAAAGTCCCATATCTCGCGAACGGATTGACCTAACCCAAAAATTCCTATTGCATCTGAAAGTAGAAACTCGCCCGATTACAACGGTAAGTGTATTTTTTCCCTAGGCCATTCTGGTTAAGCTTTTGGAGCAGCAGAATTGTGAAAAATTTTTTGCCTTCTCTACCATTTCTTGGCTTCAAACTCCCATATCTCGCGAACGGATTGACCTAACCCAAAAATTCCTATTGCATCTGAAGGTAGAAACTCGCCCGATTACAACGGTATGTGTATTTTTTCCCTAGGCCATTCTGGTTATGCGTTTGGAGCAGCAGAATTGCGAAAAATTTTTTGCCTTCTCTACCATTTTTTGGATTCAAACTCCCATATCTCGCGAACGCATTGACCTAACCCAAAAGTTCCTATTGCATCTGAAAGTAGAAACTCGCCCGGTTATAACGGTATGTGTATTTTTTCCCTAGGCCATTCTGGTTAAGCGTTTGGAGCAGCAGAATTGCGAAAAATTGTTTGCCTCCTCAACCATTTCTTGGCTTCAAACTCCCATATCTCGCGAATGGATTGACCAAACCCAAAAATTCCTATTGCATCTGAAAGTAGAAACTCGCCCGATTACAACGGTATGTGTATTTTTTCCCTAGGGCATTCTGGTTAAGCTTTTGGGGCAGCAGAACTGTGAAAAATTTTTTGCCTTCTCTACCATTTCTTGGCTTCAAACTCCCATATCTCGCGAATGGATTGACCTAACCCAAAAATTCCTATTGCATCTGAAGGTAGAAACTCGCCCGGTTACAACGGTATGTGTATTTTTTCCCTAGGCCATTCTGGTTAAGCGTTTGGAGCAGCAGAATTGCGAAAAATTTTTTGCCTTCTCAACCATTTCTTGGCTTCAAACTCCCATATCTCGCGAACGGATTGACCTAACCCAAAAATTCCTACTGCATCTGAAAGTAGAAACTCGCCCGATTATAACGGTATGTGTATTTTTTCCCTAGGCCATTCTGGTTAAGCGTATGGAGCAGCAGAAGTGCGAAAAATTTGTTGTCTTCTCAACCATTTCTTAGCTTCAAACTCCCATATCTCGCGAACGGATTGACATAACCCAAAAATTCCTGTTGCATCTGAAAGTAGAAACTCGCCCGATTACAACGGTTTTTCTATTTTTTCCCTAGGCCATTCTGGTTAAGCGTTTGGAGCAGCAGAATTGTGAAAAATTTTTTGCCTTCTCTACCATTTCTTGGCTTCAAACTCCCATATCTCGCGAACGGATTGATCTAACCCAAAAATTCCTATTGCATCTGAAGGTAGAAACTCGCCCGATTACAACGGTATGTGTATTTTTTCCCTAGGCCATTCTGGTTAAGCGTTTGGAGCAGCAGAATTGCGAAAAATTTTTTGCCTTCTCTACCATTTTTTGGCTTCAAACTCCCATATCTCGCGAACGGATTGACCTAACCCAAAAATTCCTATTGCATCTGAAAGTAGAAACTCGCCCGATTATAACGGTATGTGTATTTTTTCCCTAGGCCATTCTGGTTAAGCTTTTGGAGCAGCAGAATTGTGAAAAATTTTTTGCCTTCTCTACCATTTCTCGGCTTCAAACTCCCATATCTCGCGAACGGATTTACCTAACCCAAAAATTCCTATTGCATCTGAAGGTAGAAACTCGCCCGATTACAACGGTATGTGTATTTTTCCCTAGGCCATTCTGGTTAAGCTTTTGGAGCAGCAGAATTGTGAAAAATTTTTTGCCTTCTCTACCATTTCTTGGCTTCAAACTCCCATATCTCGCGAACGGATTGACCTAACCCAAAAATTCCTATTGCATCTGAAGGTAGAAACTCGCCCGGTTACAACGGTATGTGTATTTTTTCCCTAGGCCATTCTGGTTAAGCGTTTGGAGCAGCAGAATTGCGAAAAATTTTTTGCCTTCTCAACCATTTCTTGGCTTCAAACTCCCATATCTCGCGAACGGATTGACCTAACCCAAAAATTCCTATTGCATCTGAAAGTAGAAACTCGCCCGATTATAACGCTATGTGTATTTTTTCCCTAGGCCATTCTGGTTAAGCGTTTGGAGCAGCAGAAGTGCGAAAAATTTGTTGCCTTCTCTACCATTTCTTGGCTTCAAACTCCCATATCTCGCGAACGGATTTACCTAACCCAAAAATTCCTATTGCATCTGAAGGTAGAAACTCGCCCGATTACAACGGTATGTGTATTTTTCCCTAGGCCATTCTGGTTAAGCTTTTGGAGCAGCAGAATTGTGAAAAATTTTATGCCTTCTCTACCATTTCTTGGCTTCAAACTCCCATATCTCGCGAACGGATTGACCTAACCCAAAAATTCCGATTGCATCTGAAGGTAGAAACTCGCCCGGTTACAACGGTATGTGTATTTTTTCCCTAGGCCATTCTGGTTAAGCGTTTGGAGCAGCAGAATTGCGAAAAATTTTTTGCCTTCTCAACCATTTCTTGGCTTCAAACTCCCATATCTCGCGAACGGATTGACCTAACCCAAAAATTCCTATTGCATCTGAAAGTAGAAACTCGCCCCATTATAACGCTATGTGTATTTTTTCCCTAGGCCATTCTGGTTAAGCGTTTGGAGCAGCAGAAGTGCGAAAAATTTGTTGTCTTCTCAACCATTTCTTAGCTTCAAACTCCCATATCTCGCGAACGGATTGACCTAACCCAAAAATTCCTGTTGCATCTGAAAGTAGAAACTCGCCCGATTACAACGGTTTTTCTATTTTTTCCCTACGCCATTCTGGTTAAGCGTTTGGAGCAGCAGAATTGTGAAAAATTTTTTGCCTTCTCTACCATTTCTTGGCTTCAAACTCCCATATCTCGCGAACGGATTGACCTAACCCAAAAATTCCTATTGCATCTGAAAGTAGAAACTCGCCCGATTATAACGGTATGTGTATTTTTTCCCTAGGCCATTCTGGTTAAGCGTTTGGAGCAGCAGAAGTGCGAAAAATTTGTTGTCTTCTCAACCATTTCTTAGCTTCAAACTCCCTTATCTCGCGAACGGATTGACCAAACCCAAAAATTCCTATTGCATGTGAAAGTAGAAACTCGCCCGATTACAACGGTATGTGTATTTTTTCCCTAGGCCATTCTGGTTAAGCTTTTGGAGCAGCAGAATTGTGAAAAATGTTTTGCCTTCTCTACCATTTCTTGGCTTCAAACTGCCATATCTCGCGAACGGATTGACCTAACCCAAAAATTCCTGTTGCATCTGAAAGTAGAAACTCGCCCGATTACAACGGTTTTTCTATTTTTTCCCTAGGCCATTCTGGTTAAGCGTTTGGAGCAGCAGAATTGCGAAAAATTGTTTGCCTCCTCAACCATTTCTTGGCTTCAAACTCCCATATCTCGCGAATGGATTGACCAAACCCAAAAATTCCTATTGCATCTGAAAGTAGAAACTCGCCCGATTACAACGGTATGTGTATTTTTTCCCTAGGGCATTCTGGTTAAGCTTTTGGGGCAGCAGAACTGTGAAAAATTTTTTGCCTTCTCTACCATTTCTTGGCTTCAAACTCCCATATCTCGCGAATGGATTGACCTAACCCAAAAATTCCTATTGCATCTGAAGGTAGAAACTCGCCCGGTTACAACGGTATGTGTATTTTTTCCCTAGGCCATTCTGGTTAAGCGTTTGGAGCAGCAGAATTGCGAAAAATTTTTTGCCTTCTCAACCATTTCTTGGCTTCAAACTCCCATATCTCGCGAACGGATTGACCTAACCCAAAAATTCCTACTGCATCTGAAAGTAGAAACTCGCCCGATTATAACGGTATGTGTATTTTTTCCCTAGGCCATTCTGGTTAAGCGTATGGAGCAGCAGAAGTGCGAAAAATTTGTTGTCTTCTCAACCATTTCTTAGCTTCAAACTCCCATATCTCGCGAACGGATTGACATAACCCAAAAATTCCTGTTGCATCTGAAAGTAGAAACTCGCCCGATTACAACGGTTTTTCTATTTTTTCCCTAGGCCATTCTGGTTAAGCGTTTGGAGCAGCAGAATTGTGAAAAATTTTTTGCCTTCTCTACCATTTCTTGGCTTCAAACTCCCATATCTCGCGAACGGATTGATCTAACCCAAAAATTCCTATTGCATCTGAAGGTAGAAACTCGCCCGATTACAACGGTATGTGTATTTTTTCCCTAGGCCATTCTGGTTAAGCGTTTGGAGCAGCAGAATTGCGAAAAATTTTTTGCCTTCTCTACCATTTTTTGGCTTCAAACTCCCATATCTCGCGAACGGATTGACCTAACCCAAAAATTCCTATTGCATCTGAAAGTAGAAACTCGCCCGATTATAACGGTATGTGTATTTTTTCCCTAGGCCATTCTGGTTAAGCTTTTGGAGCAGCAGAATTGTGAAAAATTTTTTGCCTTCTCTACCATTTCTCGGCTTCAAACTCCCATATCTCGCGAACGGATTTACCTAACCCAAAAATTCCTATTGCATCTGAAGGTAGAAACTCGCCCGATTACAACGGTATGTGTATTTTTCCCTAGGCCATTCTGGTTAAGCTTTTGGAGCAGCAGAATTGTGAAAAATTTTTTGCCTTCTCTACCATTTCTTGGCTTCAAACTCCCATATCTCGCGAACGGATTGACCTAACCCAAAAATTCCTATTGCATCTGAAGGTAGAAACTCGCCCGGTTACAACGGTATGTGTATTTTTTCCCTAGGCCATTCTGGTTAAGCGTTTGGAGCAGCAGAATTGCGAAAAATTTTTTGCCTTCTCAACCATTTCTTGGCTTCAAACTCCCATATCTCGCAAACGGATTGACCTAACCCAAAAATTCCTATTGCATCTGAAAGTAGAAACTCGCCCGATTATAACGCTATGTGTATTTTTTCCCTAGGCCATTCTGGTTAAGCGTTTGGAGCAGCAGAAGTGCGAAAAATTTGTTGCCTTCTCTACCATTTCTTGGCTTCAAACTCCCATATCTCGCGAACGGATTTACCTAACCCAAAAATTCCTATTGCATCTGAAGGTAGAAACTCGCCCGATTACAACGGTATGTGTATTTTTCCCTAGGCCATTCTGGTTAAGCTTTTGGAGCAGCAGAATTGTGAAAAATTTTATGCCTTCTCTACCATTTCTTGGCTTCAAACTCCCATATCTCGCGAACGGATTGACCTAACCCAAAAATTCCGATTGCATCTGAAGGTAGAAACTCGCCCGGTTACAACGGTATGTGTATTTTTTCCCTAGGCCATTCTGGTTAAGCGTTTGGAGCAGCAGAATTGCGAAAAATTTTTTGCCTTCTCAACCATTTCTTGGCTTCAAACTCCCATATCTCGCGAACGGATTGACCTAACCCAAAAATTCCTATTGCATCTGAAAGTAGAAACTCGCCCCATTATAACGCTATGTGTATTTTTTCCCTAGGCCATTCTGGTTAAGCGTTTGGAGCAGCAGAAGTGCGAAAAATTTGTTGTCTTCTCAACCATTTCTTAGCTTCAAACTCCCATATCTCGCGAACGGATTGACCTAACCCAAAAATTCCTGTTGCATCTGAAAGTAGAAACTCGCCCGATTACAACGGTTTTTCTATTTTTTCCCTACGCCATTCTGGTTAAGCGTTTGGAGCAGCAGAATTGTGAAAAATTTTTTGCCTTCTCTACCATTTCTTGGCTTCAAACTCCCATATCTCGCGAACGGATTGACCTAACCCAAAAATTCCTATTGCATCTGAAAGTAGAAACTCGCCCGATTATAACGGTATGTGTATTTTTTCCCTAGGCCATTCTGGTTAAGCGTTTGGAGCAGCAGAAGTGCGAAAAATTTGTTGTCTTCTCAACCATTTCTTAGCTTCAAACTCCCTTATCTCGCGAACGGATTGACCAAACCCAAAAATTCCTATTGCATGTGAAAGTAGAAACTCGCCCGATTACAACGGTATGTGTATTTTTTCCCTAGGCCATTCTGGTTAAGCTTTTGGAGCAGCAGAATTGTGAAAAATGTTTTGCCTTCTCTACCATTTCTTGGCTTCAAACTGCCATATCTCGCGAACGGATTGACCTAACCCAAAAATTCCTGTTGCATCTGAAAGTAGAAACTCGCCCGATTACAACGGTTTTTCTATTTTTTCCCTAGGCCATTCTGGTTAAGCGTTTGGAGCAGCAGAATTGTGAAAAATTTTTTGCCTTCTCTACCATTTCTTGGCTTCAAACTCCCATATCTCGCGAACGGATTGACCTAACCCAAAAATTCCTATTGCATCTGAAGGTACAAACTCGCCCGATTACAACGGTATGTGTATTTTTTCCCTAGGCCATTCTGGTTAAGCGTTTGGAGCAGCAGAATTGCGAAAAATTTTTTGCCTTCTCTACCATTTTTTGGCTTCAAACTCCCATATCTCGCGAACGGATTGACCTAACCAAAAAATTCCTATTGCATCTGAAAGTAGAAACTCGCCCGATTACAACGGTTTTTCTATTTTTTCCCTAGGCCATTCTGGTTAAGCGTTTGGAGCAGTAGAATTGTGAAAAATTTTTTGCCTTCTCTACCATTTCTTGGCTGCAAACTCCCATATCTCGCGAACGGATTGACCTAACCCAAAAATTCCTATTGCATCTGAAAGTAGAAACTCGCCCGATTATAACGCTATGTGTATTTTTTCCCTAGGCCATTCTGGTTAAGCGTTTGGAGCAGCAGAAGTGCGAAAAATTTGTTGTCTTCTCAACCATTTCTTAGCTTCAAACTCCCATATCTCGCGAACGGATTGACCTAACCCAAAAATTCCTGTTGCATCTGAAAGTAGAAACTCGCCCGATTACAACGGTTTTTCTATTTTTTCCCTACGCCATTCTGGTTAAGCGTTTGGAGCAGCAGAATTGTGAAAAATTTTTTGCCTTCTCTACCATTTCTTGGCTGCAAACTCCCATATCTCGCGAACGGATTGACCTAACCCAAAAATTCCTATTGCATCTGAAAGTAGAAACTCGCCCGATTATAACGGTATGTGTATTTTTTTCCTAGGCCATTCTGGTTAAGCGTTTGGAGCAGCAGAATTGCGAAAAATTTTTTGCCTTCTCTACCATTTTTTGGCTTCAAACTCCCATATCTCGCGAACGGATTGAACTAACCCAAAAATTCCTATTGCATCTGAAAGTAGAAACTCGCCCGATTACAACGGTTTTTCTATTTTTTCCCTAGGCCATTCTGGTTAAGCGTTTGGAGCAGTAGAATTGTGAAAAATTGTTTGCCTTCTCTACCATTTTTTGGCTTCAAACTCCCATATCTCGCGAACGGATTGAACTAACCCAAAAATTCCTATTGCATCTGAAAGTAGAAACTCGCCCGATTATAACGGTATGTGTATTTTTTCCCTAGGCCATTCTGGTTAAGCGTTTGGAGCAGCAGAATTGCGAAAAATTTTTTGCCTTCTCTATCATTTTTTGGCTTCAAACTCCCATATCTCGCGAACGGATTGAACTAACCCAAAAATTCCTATTGCATCTGAAGGTAGAAGCTCGCCCGATTACAACGGTATGTGTATTTTTTCCCTAGGCCATTCTGGTTAAGCGTTTGGAGCAGCAGAATTGCGAAAAATTTTTTGCCTTCTCAACCATTTCTTGGCTTCAAACTCCCATATCTCGCGAACGGATTGACCAAACCCAAAAATTCCTATTGCATCTGAAAGTAGAAACTCGCCCGATTACAACGGTATGTGTATTTTTTCCCTAGGCCATTCTGGTTAAGCTTTTGGAGCAGCAGAATTGTGAAAAATTTTTTGCCTTCTCTACCATTTCTTGGCTTCAAACTCCCATATCTCGCGAACGGATTGACCTAACCCAAAAATTCCTATTGCATCTGAAGGTAGAATCTCGCCCGGTTACAACGGTATGTGTATTTTTTCCCTAGGCCATTCTGGTTAAGCGTTTTGAGCAGCAGAATTGCGAAAAATTTTTTGCCTTCTCAACCATTTCTTGGCTTCAAACTCCCATATCTCGCGAACGGATTGACCTAACCCAAAAATTCCTATTGCATCTGAAAGTAGAAACTCGCCCGATTATAACGGTATGTGTATTTTTTCCCTAGGCCATTCTGGTTAAGCTTTTGGAGCAGCAGAATTGTGAAAAATTTTTTGCCTCCTCTACCATTTCTTGGCTTCAAACTCCCATATCTCGCGAACGGATTGACCTAACCCAAAAATTCATATTGCATCTGAAGGTAGAATCTCGCCCGATTACAACGGTATGTGTATTTTTTCCCTAGGCCATTCTGGTTAAGCGTTTGGAGCAGCAGAATTGCGAAAAATTTTTTGCCTTCTCAACCATTTCTTGGCTTCAAACTCCCATATCTCGCGAACGGATTGACCTAACCCAAAAATTCCTATTGCATCTGAAAGTAGAAACTCGCCCGATTATAACGGTATGTGTATTTTTTCCCTAGGCCATTCTGGTTAAGCGTTTGGAGCAGCAGAAGTGCGAAAAATTTGTTGTCTTCTCAACCATTTCTTAGCTTCAAACTCCCATATCTCGCGAACGGATTGACCTAACCCAAAAATTCCTGTTGCATCTGAAAGTAGAAACTCGCCCGATTACAACGGTTTTTCTATTTTTTCCCTAGGCTATTCTGGTTAAGCGTTTGGAGCAGCAGAATTGTGAAAAATTTTTTGCCTTCTCAACCATTTCTTGGCTTCAAAGTCCCATATCTCGCGAACGGATTGAACTAACCCAAAAATTCCTATTGCATCTCAAAGTAGAAACTCGCCCGATTACAACGGTATGTGTAGTTTTTCCCTAAGCCATTCTGGTTAAGCGTTTGGAGCAGCAGAATTGCGAAAAATTATTTGCCTTCTCAACCATTTCTTGGCTTCAAAGTCCCATATCTCGCGAACGGATTGACCTAACCCAAAAATTCCTATTGCATCTGAAAGTAGAAACTCGCCCGATTACAACGGTATGTGTATTTTCTCCCTAGGCCATTCTTGTTAAGCTTTTGGAGCAGCAGAATTGTGAAAAATTTTTTGCCTTCTCTACCATTTCTTGGCTTCAAACTCCCATATCTCGCGAACGGATTGACCTAACCCAAAAATTCCTATTGCATCTGAAGGTAGAAACTCGCCCGATTACAACGATATGTGTATTTTTTCCCTAGGCCATTCTGGTTAAGCGTTTGGAGCAGCAGAATTGCGAAAAATTTTTTGCCTTCTCAACCATTTCTTGGCTTCAAACTCCCATATCTCGCGAACGGATTGACATAACCCAAAAATTCCTATTGCATCTGAAAGTAGAAACTCGCCCGATTATATCGGTATGTGTATTTTTTCCCTAGGCCATTCTGGTTAAGCGTTTGGAGCCGCAGAAGTGCGAAAAATTTGTTGTCTTCTCAACCATTTCTTAGCTTCAAACTCCCGTATCTCGCTACGGATTGACCTAACCCAAAAATTCCTGTTGCATCTGAAAGTAGAAACTCGCCCGATTACAACGGTTTTTCTATTTTTTCCCTAGGCCATTCTGGTTAAGCGTTTGGAGCTGCAGAATTGTGAAAAATTTTTTGCCTTCTCTACCATTTCTTGGCTTCAAACTCCCATATCTCGCGAACGGATTGACCTAACCCAAAAATTCCTATTGCATCTGAAGGTAGAAACTCGCCCGATTACAACGGTATGTGTATTTTTTCCCTAGGTCATTCTGGTTAAGCGTTTGGAGCAGCAGAATTGCGAAAAATTTTTTGCGTTCTCAACCATTTCTTGGCTTCAAAGTCCCATATCTCGCGAACGGATTGACCTAACCCAAAAATTCCTATTGCATCTGAAAGTAGAAACTCGCCCGATTACAACGGTAAGTGTATTTTTTCCCTAGGCCATTCTGGTTAAGCTTTTGGAGCAGCAGAATTGTGAAAAATTTTTTGCCTTCTCTACCATTTCTTGGCTTCAAACTCCCATATCTCGCGAACGGATTGACCTAACCCAAAAATTCCTATTGCATCTGAAGGTAGAAACTCGCCCGATTACAACGGTATGTGTATTTTTTCCCTAGGCCATTCTGGTTATGCGTTTGGAGCAGCAGAATTGCGAAAAATTTTTTGCCTTCTCTACCATTTTTTGGATTCAAACTCCCATATCTCGCGAACGCATTGACCTAACCCAAAAGTTCCTATTGCATCTGAAAGTAGAAACTCGCCCGGTTATAACGGTATGTGTATTTTTTCCCTAGGCCATTCTGGTTAAGCGTTTGGAGCAGCAGAATTGCGAAAAATTGTTTGCCTCCTCAACCATTTCTTGGCTTCAAACTCCCATATCTCGCGAATGGATTGACCAAACCCAAAAATTCCTATTGCATCTGAAAGTAGAAACTCGCCCGATTACAACGGTATGTGTATTTTTTCCCTAGGGCATTCTGGTTAAGCTTTTGGGGCAGCAGAACTGTGAAAAATTTTTTGCCTTCTCTACCATTTCTTGGCTTCAAACTCCCATATCTCGCGAATGGATTGACCTAACCCAAAAATTCCTATTGCATCTGAAGGTAGAAACTCGCCCGGTTACAACGGTATGTGTATTTTTTCCCTAGGCCATTCTGGTTAAGCGTTTGGAGCAGCAGAATTGCGAAAAATTTTTTGCCTTCTCAACCATTTCTTGGCTTCAAACTCCCATATCTCGCGAACGGATTGACCTAACCCAAAAATTCCTACTGCATCTGAAAGTAGAAACTCGCCCGATTATAACGGTATGTGTATTTTTTCCCTAGGCCATTCTGGTTAAGCGTATGGAGCAGCAGAAGTGCGAAAAATTTGTTGTCTTCTCAACCATTTCTTAGCTTCAAACTCCCATATCTCGCGAACGGATTGACATAACCCAAAAATTCCTGTTGCATCTGAAAGTAGAAACTCGCCCGATTACAACGGTTTTTCTATTTTTTCCCTAGGCCATTCTGGTTAAGCGTTTGGAGCAGCAGAATTGTGAAAAATTTTTTGCCTTCTCTACCATTTCTTGGCTTCAAACTCCCATATCTCGCGAACGGATTGATCTAACCCAAAAATTCCTATTGCATCTGAAGGTAGAAACTCGCCCGATTACAACGGTATGTGTATTTTTTCCCTAGGCCATTCTGGTTAAGCGTTTGGAGCAGCAGAATTGCGAAAAATTTTTTGCCTTCTCTACCATTTTTTGGCTTCAAACTCCCATATCTCGCGAACGGATTGACCTAACCCAAAAATTCCTATTGCATCTGAAAGTAGAAACTCGCCCGATTATAACGGTATGTGTATTTTTTCCCTAGGCCATTCTGGTTAAGCTTTTGGAGCAGCAGAATTGTGAAAAATTTTTTGCCTTCTCTACCATTTCTCGGCTTCAAACTCCCATATCTCGCGAACGGATTTACCTAACCCAAAAATTCCTATTGCATCTGAAGGTAGAAACTCGCCCGATTACAACGGTATGTGTATTTTTCCCTAGGCCATTCTGGTTAAGCTTTTGGAGCAGCAGAATTGTGAAAAATTTTTTGCCTTCTCTACCATTTCTTGGCTTCAAACTCCCATATCTCGCGAACGGATTGACCTAACCCAAAAATTCCTATTGCATCTGAAGGTAGAAACTCGCCCGGTTACAACGGTATGTGTATTTTTTCCCTAGGCCATTCTGGTTAAGCGTTTGGAGCAGCAGAATTGCGAAAAATTTTTTGCCTTCTCAACCATTTCTTGGCTTCAAACTCCCATATCTCGCGAACGGATTGACCTAACCCAAAAATTCCTATTGCATCTGAAAGTAGAAACTCGCCCGATTATAACGCTATGTGTATTTTTTCCCTAGGCCATTCTGGTTAAGCGTTTGGAGCAGCAGAAGTGCGAAAAATTTGTTGCCTTCTCTACCATTTCTTGGCTTCAAACTCCCATATCTCGCGAACGGATTTACCTAACCCAAAAATTCCTATTGCATCTGAAGGTAGAAACTCGCCCGATTACAACGGTATGTGTATTTTTCCCTAGGCCATTCTGGTTAAGCTTTTGGAGCAGCAGAATTGTGAAAAATTTTATGCCTTCTCTACCATTTCTTGGCTTCAAACTCCCATATCTCGCGAACGGATTGACCTAACCCAAAAATTCCGATTGCATCTGAAGGTAGAAACTCGCCCGGTTACAACGGTATGTGTATTTTTTCCCTAGGCCATTCTGGTTAAGCGTTTGGAGCAGCAGAATTGCGAAAAATTTTTTGCCTTCTCAACCATTTCTTGGCTTCAAACTCCCATATCTCGCGAACGGATTGACCTAACCCAAAAATTCCTATTGCATCTGAAAGTAGAAACTCGCCCCATTATAACGCTATGTGTATTTTTTCCCTAGGCCATTCTGGTTAAGCGTTTGGAGCAGCAGAAGTGCGAAAAATTTGTTGTCTTCTCAACCATTTCTTAGCTTCAAACTCCCATATCTCGCGAACGGATTGACCTAACCCAAAAATTCCTGTTGCATCTGAAAGTAGAAACTCGCCCGATTACAACGGTTTTTCTATTTTTTCCCTACGCCATTCTGGTTAAGCGTTTGGAGCAGCAGAATTGTGAAAAACTTTTTGCCTTCTCTACCATTTCTTGGCTTCAAACTCCCATATCTCGCGAACGGATTGACCTAACCCAAAAATTCCTATTGCATCTGAAAGTAGAAACTCGCCCGATTATAACGGTATGTGTATTTTTTCCCTAGGCCATTCTGGTTAAGCGTTTGGAGCAGCAGAAGTGCGAAAAATTTGTTGTCTTCTCAACCATTTCTTAGCTTCAAACTCCCTTATCTCGCGAACGGATTGACCAAACCCAAAAATTCCTATTGCATGTGAAAGTAGAAACTCGCCCGATTACAACGGTATGTGTATTTTTTCCCTAGGCCATTCTGGTTAAGCTTTTGGAGCAGCAGAATTGTGAAAAATGTTTTGCCTTCTCTACCATTTCTTGGCTTCAAACTGCCATATCTCGCGAACGGATTGACCTAACCCAAAAATTCCTGTTGCATCTGAAAGTAGAAACTCGCCCGATTACAACGGTTTTTCTATTTTTTCCCTAGGCCATTCTGGTTAAGCGTTTGGAGCAGCAGAATTGCGAAAAATTGTTTGCCTCCTCAACCATTTCTTGGCTTCAAACTCCCATATCTCGCGAATGGATTGACCAAACCCAAAAATTCCTATTGCATCTGAAAGTAGAAACTCGCCCGATTACAACGGTATGTGTATTTTTTCCCTAGGGCATTCTGGTTAAGCTTTTGGGGCAGCAGAACTGTGAAAAATTTTTTGCCTTCTCTACCATTTCTTGGCTTCAAACTCCCATATCTCGCGAATGGATTGACCTAACCCAAAAATTCCTATTGCATCTGAAGGTAGAAACTCGCCCGGTTACAACGGTATGTGTATTTTTTCCCTAGGCCATTCTGGTTAAGCGTTTGGAGCAGCAGAATTGCGAAAAATTTTTTGCCTTCTCAACCATTTCTTGGCTTCAAACTCCCATATCTCGCGAACGGATTGACCTAACCCAAAAATTCCTACTGCATCTGAAAGTAGAAACTCGCCCGATTATAACGGTATGTGTATTTTTTCCCTAGGCCATTCTGGTTAAGCGTATGGAGCAGCAGAAGTGCGAAAAATTTGTTGTCTTCTCAACCATTTCTTAGCTTCAAACTCCCATATCTCGCGAACGGATTGACATAACCCAAAAATTCCTGTTGCATCTGAAAGTAGAAACTCGCCCGATTACAACGGTTTTTCTATTTTTTCCCTAGGCCATTCTGGTTAAGCGTTTGGAGCAGCAGAATTGTGAAAAATTTTTTGCCTTCTCTACCATTTCTTGGCTTCAAACTCCCATATCTCGCGAACGGATTGATCTAACCCAAAAATTCCTATTGCATCTGAAGGTAGAAACTCGCCCCATTACAACGGTATGTGTATTTTTTCCCTAGGCCATTCTGGTTAAGCGTTTGGAGCAGCAGAATTGCGAAAAATTTTTTGCCTTCTCTACCATTTTTTGGCTTCAAACTCCCATATCTCGCGAACGGATTGACCTAACCCAAAAATTCCTATTGCATCTGAAAGTAGAAACTCGCCCGATTATAACGGTATGTGTATTTTTTCCCTAGGCCATTCTGGTTAAGCTTTTGGAGCAGCAGAATTGTGAAAAATTTTTTGCCTTCTCTACCATTTCTCGGCTTCAAACTCCCATATCTCGCGAACGGATTTACCTAACCCAAAAATTCCTATTGCATCTGAAGGTAGAAACTCGCCCGATTACAACGGTATGTGTATTTTTCCCTAGGCCATTCTGGTTAAGCTTTTGGAGCAGCAGAATTGTGAAAAATTTTTTGCCTTCTCTACCATTTCTTGGCTTCAAACTCCCATATCTCGCGAACGGATTGACCTAACCCAAAAATTCCTATTGCATCTGAAGGTAGAAACTCGCCCGGTTACAACGGTATGTGTATTTTTTCCCTAGGCCATTCTGGTTAAGCGTTTGGAGCAGCAGAATTGCGAAAAATTTTTTGCCTTCTCAACCATTTCTTGGCTTCAAACTCCCATATCTCGCGAACGGATTGACCTAACCCAAAAATTCCTATTGCATCTGAAAGTAGAAACTCGCCCGATTATAACGCTATGTGTATTTTTTCCCTAGGCCATTCTGGTTAAGCGTTTGGAGCAGCAGAAGTGCGAAAAATTTGTTGCCTTCTCTACCATTTCTTGGCTTCAAACTCCCATATCTCGCGAACGGATTTACCTAACCCAAAAATTCCTATTGCATCTGAAGGTAGAAACTCGCCCGATTACAACGGTATGTGTATTTTTCCCTAGGCCATTCTGGTTAAGCTTTTGGAGCAGCAGAATTGTGAAAAATTTTATGCCTTCTCTACCATTTCTTGGCTTCAAACTCCCATATCTCGCGAACGGATTGACCTAACCCAAAAATTCCGATTGCATCTGAAGGTAGAAACTCGCCCGGTTACAACGGTATGTGTATTTTTTCCCTAGGCCATTCTGGTTAAGCGTTTGGAGCAGCAGAATTGCGAAAAATTTTTTGCCTTCTCAACCATTTCTTGGCTTCAAACTCCCATATCTCGCGAACGGATTGACCTAACCCAAAAATTCCTATTGCATCTGAAAGTAGAAACTCGCCCCATTATAACGCTATGTGTATTTTTTCCCTAGGCCATTCTGGTTAAGCGTTTGGAGCAGCAGAAGTGCGAAAAATTTGTTGTCTTCTCAACCATTTCTTAGCTTCAAACTCCCATATCTCGCGAACGGATTGACCTAACCCAAAAATTCCTGTTGCATCTGAAAGTAGAAACTCGCCCGATTACAACGGTTTTTCTATTTTTTCCCTACGCCATTCTGGTTAAGCGTTTGGAGCAGCAGAATTGTGAAAAATTTTTTGCCTTCTCTACCATTTCTTGGCTTCAAACTCCCATATCTCGCGAACGGATTGACCTAACCCAAAAATTCCTATTGCATCTGAAAGTAGAAACTCGCCCGATTATAACGGTATGTGTATTTTTTCCCTAGGCCATTCTGGTTAAGCGTTTGGAGCAGCAGAAGTGCGAAAAATTTGTTGTCTTCTCAACCATTTCTTAGCTTCAAACTCCCTTATCTCGCGAACGGATTGACCAAACCCAAAAATTCCTATTGCATGTGAAAGTAGAAACTCGCCCGATTACAACGGTATGTGTATTTTTTCCCTAGGCCATTCTGGTTAAGCTTTTGGAGCAGCAGAATTGTGAAAAATGTTTTGCCTTCTCTACCATTTCTTGGCTTCAAACTGCCATATCTCGCGAACGGATTGACCTAACCCAAAAATTCCTGTTGCATCTGAAAGTAGAAACTCGCCCGATTACAACGGTTTTTCTATTTTTTCCCTAGGCCATTCTGGTTAAGCGTTTGGAGCAGCAGAATTGTGAAAAATTTTTTGCCTTCTCTACCATTTCTTGGCTTCAAACTCCCATATCTCGCGAACGGATTGACCTAACCCAAAAATTCCTATTGCATCTGAAGGTACAAACTCGCCCGATTACAACGGTATGTGTATTTTTTCCCTAGGCCATTCTGGTTAAGCGTTTGGAGCAGCAGAATTGCGAAAAATTTTTTGCCTTCTCTACCATTTTTTGGCTTCAAACTCCCATATCTCGCGAACGGATTGACCTAACCAAAAAATTCCTATTGCATCTGAAAGTAGAAACTCGCCCGATTTTAACGGTATGTGTATTTTCTCCCTAGGCCATTCTGGTTAAGCTTTTGGAGCAGCAGAATTGTGAAAAATTTTTTGCCTTCTCTACCATTTCTTGGCTTCAAACTCCCATATCTCGCGAACGGATTGACCTAACCCAAAAATTCCTATTGCATCTGAAGGTAGAAGCTCGCCCGATTACAACGGTATGTGTATTTTTTCCCTAGGCCATTCTGGTTAAGCGTTTGGAGCAGCAGAATTGCGAAAAATTTTTTGCCTTCTCAACCATTTCTTGGCTTCAAACTCCCATATCTCGCGAACGGATTGACCAAACCCAAAAATTCCTATTGCATCTGAAAGTAGAAACTCGCCCGATTACAACGGTATGTGTATTTTTTCCCTAGGCCATTCTGGTTAAGCTTTTGGAGCAGCAGAATTGTGAAAAATTTTTTGCCTTCTCTACCATTTCTTGGCTTCAAACTCCCATATCTCGCGAACGGATTGACCTAACCCAAAAATTCCTATTGCATCTGAAGGTATAAACTCGCCCGGTTACAACGGTATGTGTATTTTTTCCCTAGGCCATTCTGGTTAAGCGTTTGGAGCTGCAGAATTGCGAAAAATTTTTTGCCTTCTCAACCATTTCTTGGCTTCAAACTCCCATATCTCGCGAACGGATTGACCTAACCCAAAAATTCCTATTGCATCTGAAAGTAGAAACTCGCCCGATTATAACGGTATGTGTATTTTTTCCCTAGGCCATTCTGGTTAAGCGTTTGGAGCAGCAGAAGTGCGAAAAATTGGTTGTCTTCTCAACCATTTCTTAGCTTCAAACTCCCATATCTCGCGAACGGATTGACCTAACCCAAAAATTCCTGTTGCAACTGAAAGTAGAAACTCGCCCGATTACAACGGTTTTTCTATTTTTTCCCTAGGCCATTCTGGTTAAGCGTTTGGAGCAGCAGAATTGTGAAAAATTTTTTGCTTTCTCTACCATTTTTTGGCTTCAAACTCCCATATCTCGCGAACGGATTGAACTAACCCAAAAATTCCTATTGCATCTGAAAGTAGAAACTCGCCCGATTATAACGGTATGTGTATTTTTTTCCTAGGCCATTCTGGTTAAGCGTTTGGAGCAGCAGAATTGCGAAAAATTTTTTGCCTTCTCTACCATTTTTTGGCTTCAAACTCCCATATCTCGCGAACGGATTGAACTAACCCAAAAATTCCTATTGCATCTGAAAGTAGAAACTCGCCCGATTACAACGGTATGTGTATTTTTTCCCTAGGCCATTCTGGTTAAGCGTTTGGAGCAGCTGAATTGCGAAAAATTTTTTGCCTTCTCAACCATTTCTTGGCTTCAAACTCCCATATCTCGCGAACGGATTGACCTAACCCAAAAATTCCTATTGCATCTGAAAGTAGAAACTCGCCCGATTATAACGGTATGTGTATTTTTTCCCTAGGCCATTCTGGTTAAGCGTTTGGAGCAGCAGAAGTGCGAAAAATTTGTTGTCTTCTCAACCATTTCTTAGCTTCAAACTCCCATATCTCGCGAACGGATTGACCTAACCCAAAAATTCCTGTTGCATCTGAAAGTAGAAACTCGCCCGATTACAACGGTATGTGTAATTTTTCCCTAGGCCATTCTGGTTAAGCTTTCGGAGCAGCAGAATTGCGAAAAATTTTTTGCCTTCTCAACCATGTCTTGGCTTCAAAGTCCCATATCTCGCGAACGGATTGACCTAACCCAAAAATTCCTATTGCATCTGAAAGTAGAAACTCGCCCGATTACAACGGTATGTGTATTTTTTCCCTAGGCCATTCTGGTTAAGCTTTTGGAGCAGCAGAATTGTGAAAAATTTTTTGCCTTCTCTACCATTTCTTGGCTTCAAACTCCCATATCTCGCGAACGGATTGACCTAACCCAAAAATTCCTATTGCATCTGAAAGTAGAAACTCGCCCGATTACAACGGTATGTGTATTTTTTCCCTAGGCCATTCTGGTTAAGCTTTTGGAGCAGCAGAATTGTGAAAAATTTTTTGCCTTCTCTACCATTTCTTGGCTTCAAACTCCAATATCTCGCGAACGGATTGACCTAACCCAAAAATTCATATTGCATCTGAAGGTAGAAACTCGCCCGATTACAACGGTATGTGTATTTTTTCCCTAGGCCATTCTGGTTAAGCGTTTGGAGCAGCTGAATTGCGAAAAATTTTTTGCCTTCTCAACCATTTCTTGGCTTCAAACTCCCATATCTCGCGAACGGATTGACCTAACCCAAAAATTCCTATTGCATCTGAAAGTAGAAACTCGCCCGATTATAACGGTATGTGTATTTTTTCCCTAGGCCATTCTGGTTAAGCGTTTGGAGCAGCAGAAGTGCGAAAAATTTGTTGTCTTCTCAACCATTTCTTAGCTTCAAACTCCCATATCTCGCGAACGGATTGACCTAACCCAAAAATTCCTGTTGCATCTGAAAGTAGAAACTCGCCCGATTACAACGGTATGTGTATTTTTTCCCTAGGCCATTCTGGTTAAGCTTTTGGAGCAGTAGAATTGTGAAAAATTTTTCGCCTTCTCTACCATTTCTTGGCTTCAAACTCCCATATCTCGCGAACGGATTGATCTAACCCAAAAATTCCTATTGCATCTGAAGGTAGAAACTCGCCCGATTACAACGATATGTGTATTTTTTCCCTAGGCCATTCTGGTTAAGCGTTTGGAGCAGCAGAATTGTGAAAAATTTTTTGCCTTCTCAACCATTTCTTGGCTTCAAATTCCCATATCTCGCGAACGGATTGAACTAACCCAAAAATTCCTATTGCATCTCAAAGTAGAAACTCGCCCGATTACAACGGTATGTGTAATTTTCCCTAGGCCATTCTGGTTAAGCGTTCGGAGCAGCAGAATTGCGAAAAATTTTTTGCCTTCTCAACCATGTCTTGGCTTCAAAGTCCCACATCTCGCGAACGGATTGACCTAACCCAAAAATTCCTATTGCATCTGAAAGTAGAAACTCGCCCGATTACAACGGTATGTGTATTTTTTCCCTAGGCCATTCTGGTTAAGCTTTTGGAGCAGCAGAATTGTGAAAAATTTTTTGCCTTCTCTACCATTTCTTGGCTTCAAACTCCCATATCTCGCGAACGGATTGATCTAACCCAAAAATTCCTATTGCATCTGAAGGTAGAAACTCGCCCGATTACAACGATATGTGTATTTTTTCCCTAGGCCATTCTGGTTAAGCGTTTGGAGCAGCAGAATTGCGAAAAATTTTTTGCCTTCTCAACCATTTCTTGGCTTCAAACTCCCATATCTCGCGAACGGATTGACCTAACCCAAAAATTCCTATTGCATCTGAAAGTAGAAACTCGCCCGATTATAACGGTATGTGTATTTTTTCCTTAGGCCATTCTGGTTAAGCGTTTGGAGCAGCAGAAGTGCGAAAAATTTGTTGTCTTCTCAACCATTTCTTAGCTTCAAACTCCCATATCTCGCGAACGGATTGACCCATCCCAAAAATTCCTGTTGCATCTGAAAGTAGAAACTCGCCCGATTACAACGGGTTTTCTATTTTTTCCCTAGGCCAATCTGGTTAAGCGTTTGGAGCAGCAGAATTGTGAAAAATTTTTTGCCTTCTCTACCATTTCTTGGCTTCAAACTCCCATATCTCGCGAACGGATTGACCTAACCCAAAAATTCCTATTGCATCTGAAAGTAGAAACTCGCCCGATTACAACGGTATGTGTATTTTTTCCCTAGGCCATTCTGGTTAAGCTTTTGGAGCAGCAGAATTGTGAAAAATTTTTTGCCTTCTCTACCATTTCTTGGCTTCAAACTCCAATATCTCGCGAACGGATTGACCTAACCCAAAAATTCATATTGCATCTGAAGGTAGAAACTCGCCCGATTACAACGGTATGTGTATTTTTTCCCTAGGCCATTCTGGTTAAGCGTTTGGAGCAGCTGAATTGCGAAAAATTTTTTGCCTTCTCAACCATTTCTTGGCTTCAAACTCCCATATCTCGCGAACGGATTGACCTAACCCAAAAATTCCTATTGCATCTGAAAGTAGAAACTCGCCCGATTATAACGGTGTGTGTATTTTTTCCCTAGGCCATTCTGGTTAAGCGTTTGGAGCAGCAGAAGTGCGAAAAATTTGTTGTCTTCTCAACCATTTCTTAGCTTCAAACTCCCATATCTCGCGAACGGATTGACCTAACCCAAAAATTCCTGTTGCATCTGAAAGTAGAAACTCGCCCGATTACAACGGTATGTGTATTTTTTCCCTAGGCCATTCTGGTTAAGCTTTTGGAGCAGTAGAATTGTGAAAAATTTTTTGCCTTCTCTACCATTTCTTGGCTTCAAACTCCCATATCTCGCGAACGGATTGATCTAACCCAAAAATTCCTATTGCATCTGAAGGAAGAAACTCGCCCGATTACAACGATATGTGTATTTTTTCCCTAGGCCATTCTGGTTAAGCGTTTGGAGCAGCAGAATTGTGAAAAATTTTTTGCCTTCTCAACCATTTCTTGGCTTCAAATTCCCATATCTCGCGAACGGATTGAACTAACCCAAAAATTCCTATTGCATCTCAAAGTAGAAACTCGCCCGATTACAACGGTATGTGTAATTTTCTCTAGGCCATTTTGGTTAAGCGTTCGGAGCAGCAGAATTGCGAAAAATTTTTTGCCTTCTCAACCATGTCTTGGCTTCAAAGTCCCACATCTCGCGAACGGATGGACCTAACCCAAAAATTCCTATTGCATCTGAAAGTAGAAACTCGCCCGATTACAACGGTATGTGTATTTTTTCCCTAGGCCATTCTGGTTAAGCTTTTGGAGCAGCAGAATTGTGAAAAATTTTTTGCCTTCTCTACCATTTCTTGGCTTCAAACTCCCATATCTCGCGAACGGATTGATCTAACCCAAAAATTCCTATTGCATCTGAAGGTAGAAACTCGCCCGATTACAACGATATGTGTATTTTTTCCCTAGGCCATTCTGGTTAAGCGTTTGGAGCAGCAGAATTGCGAAAAATTTTTTGCCTTCTCAACCATTTCTTGGCTTCAAACTCCCATATCTCGCGAACGGATTGACCTAACCCAAAAATTCCTATTGCATCTGAAAGTAGAAACTCGCCCGATTATAACGGTATGTGTATTTTTTCCTTAGGCCATTCTGGTTAAGCGTTTGGAGCAGCAGAAGTGCGAAAAATTTGTTGTCTTCTCAACCATTTCTTAGCTTCAAACTCCCATATCTCGCGAACGGATTGACCCATCCCAAAAATTCCTGTTGCATCTGAAAGTAGAAACTCGCCCGATTACAACGGGTTTTCTATTTTTTCCCTAGGCCAATCTGGTTAAGCGTTTGGAGCAGCAGAATTGTGAAAAATTTTTTGCCTTCTCTACCATTTCTTGGCTTCAAACTCCCATATCTCGCGAACGGATTGACCTAACCCAAAAATTCCTATTGCATCTGAAGGTAGAAACTCGCCCGATTACAACGGTATGTGTATTTTTTCCCTAGGCCATTCTGGTTAAGCGTTTGGAGCAGCAGAATTGCGAAAAATTTTTTGCCTTCTCTACAATTTTTTGGCTTCAAACTCCCATATCTCACGAACGGATTGACCTAACCCAAAAATTCCTATTGCATCTGAAAGTAGAAACTCGCCCGATTACAACGGTATGTGTATTTTTTCCCTAGGCCATTCTGGTTAAGCTTTTGGAGCAGCAGAATTGTGAAAAATTTTTTGCCTTCTCTACCATTTCTTGACTTCAAACTCCCATATCTCGCGAACGGATTGACCTAACCTAAAAATTCCTATTGCATCTGAAGGTAGAAACTCGCCCGATTACAACGATATGTGTATTTTTTCCCTAGGCCATTCTGGTTAAGCGTTTGGAGCAGCAGAATTGCGAAAAATATTTTGCCTTCTCAACCATTTCTTGGCTTCAAACTCCCATATCTCGCGAACGGATTGACCTAACCCAAAAATTCCTATTGCATCTGAAAGTAGAAACTCGCCCGATTATAACGGTATGTGTATTTTTTCCCTAGGCCATTCTGGTTAAGCGTTTGGAGCAGCAGAAGTGCGAAAAATTTGTTGTCTTCTCAACCATTTCTTAGCTTCAAACTCCCATATCTCGCGAACGGACTGACCTATCCCAAAAATTCCTGTTGCATCTGAAAGTAGAAACTCGCCCGATTACAACGGTTTTTCTATTTTTTCCCTAGGCCATTCTGGTTAAGCGATTGGAGCAGCAGAATTGTGAAAAATTTTTTGCCTTCTCTACCATTTCTTGGCTTCAAACTCCCATATCTCGCGAACGGATTGACCTAACCCAAAAATTCCTATTGCATCTGAAGGTAGAAACTCGCCCGATTACAACGGTATGTGTATTTTTTCCCTAGGCCATTCTGGTTAAGCGTTTGGAGCAGCAGAATTGCGAAAAATTTGTTGCCTTCTCTAGCATTTTTTGGCTTCAAACTCCCATATCTCGCGAACGGATTGACCTAACCCAAAAATTCCTATTGCATCTGAAAGTAGAAACTCGCCCGATTATAACGGTATGTGTATTTTTTCCCTATGCCATTCTGGTTAAGCGTTTGGAGCAGCAGAAGTGCGAAAAATTTGTTGTCTTCTCAACCATTTCTTAGCTTCAAACTCCCATATCTCGCGAACGGATTGACCTAACCCAAAAATTCCTGTTGCATCTTAAAGTAGAAACTCGCCCGATTACAACGGTTTTTCTACTTTTTCCCTAGGCCATTCTGGTTAAGCGTTTGGAGCAGCAGAATTGCGAAAAATTTTTTGCCTTCTCTACCATTTTTTGGCTTCAAACTCCCATATCTCGCGAACGGATTGACCTAACCCAAAAATTCCTATTGCATCTGAAAGTAGAAACTCGCCCGATTATAACGGTATGTGTATTTTTTCCCTAGGCCATTCTGGTTAAGCGTTTGGAGCAGCAGAAGTGCGAAAAATTTGTTGTCTTCTCAACCATTTCTTAGCTTCATACTCCCATATCTCGCGAACGGATTGACCTAACCCAAAAATTCCTGTTGCATCTGAAAGTAGAAACTCGCCCGATTACAACGGTTTTTCTATTTTTTCCCTAGGCCATTCTGGTTAAGCGTTTGGAGCAGCAGAAGTGCGAAAAATTTGTTGTCTTCTCAACCATTTCTTAGCTTCAAACTCCCATATCTCGCGAACGGATTGACCTAACCCAAAAATTCCTATTGCATCTGAAGGTAGAACCTCGCCCGATTACAACGGTATGTGTATTTTTTCCCTAGGCCATTCTGGTTAAGCGTTTGGAGCAGCAGAATTGCGAAAAATTTTTTGCCTTCTCAACCATTTCTTGGCTTCAAACTCCCATATCTCGCGAACGGATTGACCTAACCCAAAAATTCCTATTGCATCTGAAAGTAGAAACTCGCCCGATTATAACGGTATGTGTATTTTTTCCTTAGGCCATTCTGGTTAAGCGTTTGGAGCAGCAGAAGTGCGAAAAATTTGTTGTCTTCTCAACCATTTCTTAGCTTCAAACTCCCATATCTCGCGAACGGATTGACCCATCCCAAAAATTCCTGTTGCATCTGAAAGTAGAAACTCGCCCGATTACAACGGGTTTTCTATTTTTTCCCTAGGCCAATCTGGTTAAGCGTTTGGAGCAGCAGAATTGTGAAAAATTTTTTGCCTTCTCTACCATTTCTTGGCTTCAAACTCCCATATCTCGCGAACGGATTGACCTAACCCAAAAATTCCTATTGCATCTGAAGGTAGAAACTCGCCCGATTACAACGGTATGTGTATTTTTTCCCTAGGCCATTCTGGTTAAGCGTTTGGAGCATCAGAATTGCGAAAAATTTTTTGCCTTCTCTACAATTTTTTGGCTTCAAACTCCCATATCTCGCGAACGGATTGACCTAACCCAAAAATTCCTATTGCATCTGAAAGTAGAAACTCGCCCGATTACAACGGTATGTGTATTTTTTCCCTAGGCCATTCTGGTTAAGCTTTTGGAGCAGCAGAATTGTGAAAAATTTTTTGCCTTCTCTACCATTTCTTGACTTCAAACTCCCATATCTCGCGAACGGATTGACCTAACCTAAAAATTCCTATTGCATCTGAAGGTAGAAACTCGCCCGATTACAACGATATGTGTATTTTTTCCCTAGGCCATTCTGGTTAAGCGTTTGGAGCAGCAGAATTGCTAAAAATTTTTTGCCTTCTCTAGCATTTTTTGGCTTCAAACTCCCATATCTCGCGAACGGATTGACCTAACCCAAAAATTCCTATTGCATCTGAAAGTAGAAACTCGCCCGATTATAACGGTATGTGTATTTTTTCCCTATGCCATTCTGGTTAAGCGTTTGGAGCAGCAGAAGTGCGAAAAATTTGTTGTCTTCTCAACCATTTCTTAGCTTCAAACTCCCATATCTCGCGAACGGATTGACCTAACCCAAAAATTCCTGTTGCATCTTAAAGTAGAAACTCGCCCGATTACAACGGTTTTTCTACTTTTTCCCTAGGCCATTCTGGTTAAGCGTTTGGAGCAGCAGAATTGCGAAAAATTTTTTGCCTTCTCTACCATTTTTTGGCTTCAAACTCCCATATCTCGCGAACGGATTGACCTAACCCAAAAATTCCTATTGCATCTGAAAGTAGAAACTCGCCCGATTATAACGGTATGTGTATTTTTTCCCTAGGCCATTCTGGTTAAGCGTTTGGAACAGCAGAAGTGCGAAAAATTTGTTGTCTTCTCAACCATTTCTTAGCTTCAAACTCCCATATCTCGCGAACGGATTGACCTATCCCAAAAATTCCTGTTGCATCTGAAAGTAGAAACTCGCCCGATGAGAACGGTTTTTCTATTTTTTCCCTAGGCCATTCTGGTTAAGCGATTGGAGCAGCAGAATTGTGAAAAATTTTTTGCCTTCTCTACCATTTCTTGGCTTCAAACTCCCATATCTCGCGAACGGATTGACCTAACCCAAAAATTCCTATTGCATCTGAAGGTAGAAACTCGCCCGATTACAACGGTATGTGTATTTTTTCCCTAGGCCATTCTGGTTAAGCGTTTGGAGCAGCAGAATTGCGAAAAATTTGTTGCCTTCTCTAGCATTTTTTGGCTTCAAACTCCCATATCTCGCGAACGGATTGACCTAACCCAAAAATTCCTATTGCATCTGAAAGTAGAAACTCGCCCGATTATAACGGTATGTGTATTTTTTCCCTATGCCATTCTGGTTAAGCGTTTGGAGCAGCAGAAGTGCGAAAAATTTGTTGTCTTCTCAACCATTTCTTAGCTTCAAACTCCCATATCTCGCGAACGGATTGACCTAACCCAAAAATTCCTGTTGCATCTTAAAGTAGAAACTCGCCCGATTACAACGGTATGTGTATTTTTTCCCTAGGCCATTCTGGTTAAGCGTTTGGAGCAGCAGAATTGTGAAAAATTTTTTGCCTTCTCTACCATTTCTTGGCTTCAAACTCCCATATCTCGCGAACGGATTGACCTAACCCAAAAATTCCTATTGCATCTGAAGGTAGAAACTCGCCCGATTACAACGGTATGTGTATTTTTTCCCTAGGCCATTCTGGTTAAGCGTTTGGAGCAGCAGAATTGCGAAAAATTTTTTGCCTTCTCTACAATTTTTTGGCTTCAAACTCCCATATCTCGCGAACGGATTGACCTAACCCAAAAATTCCTATTGCATCTGAAAGTAGAAACTCGCCCGATTACAACGGTATGTGTATTTTTTCCCTAGGCCATTCTGGTTAAGCTTTTGGAGCAGCAGAATTGTGAAAAATTTTTTGCCTTCTCTACCATTTCTTGACTTCAAACTCCCATATCTCGCGAACGGATTGACCTAACCTAAAAATTCCTATTGCATCTGAAGGTAGAAACTCGCCCGATTACAACGATATGTGTATTTTTTCCCTAGGCCATTCTGGTTAAGCGTTTGGAGCAGCAGAATTGCGAAAAATTTTTTGCCTTCTCTAGCATTTTTTGGCTTCAAACTCCCATATCTCGCGAACGGATTGACCTAACCCAAAAATTCCTATTGCATCTGAAAGTAGAAACTCGCCCGATTATAACGGTATGTGTATTTTTTCCCTATGCCATTCTGGTTAAGCGTTTGGAGCAGCAGAAGTGCGAAAAATTTGTTGTCTTCTCAACCATTTCTTAGCTTCAAACTCCCATATCTCGCGAACGGATTGACCTAACCCAAAAATTCCTGTTGCATCTTAAAGTAGAAACTCGCCCGATTACAACGGTTTTTCTACTTTTTCCCTAGGCCATTCTGGTTAAGCGTTTGGAGCAGCAGAATTGCGAAAAATTTTTTGCCTTCTCTACCATTTTTTGGCTTCAAACTCCCATATCTCGCGAACGGATTGACCTAACCCAAAAATTCCTATTGCATTTGAAAGTAGAAACTCGCCCGATTATAACGGTATGTGTATTTTTTCCCTAGGCCATTCTGGTTAAGCGTTTGGAGCAGCAGAAGTGCGAAAAATTTGTTGTCTTCTCAACCGTTTCTTAGCTTCAAACTCCCATATCTCGCGAACGGATTGACCTAACCCAAAAATTCCTGTTGCATCTGAAAGTAGAAGCTCGCCCGATTACAACGGTTTTTCTATTTTTTCCCTAGGCCATTCTGGTTAAGCGTTTGGAGCAGCAGAAGTGCGAAAAATTTGTTGTCTTCTCAACCATTTCTTAGCTTCAAACTCCCATATCTCGCGAACGGATTGACCTAACCCAAAAATTCCTATTGCATCTGAAAGTAGAAACTCGCCCGATTATAACGGTATGTATATTTTTTCCCTAGGCCATTCTGGTTAAGCTTTTGGAGCAGCAGAATTGTGAAAAATTTTTTGCCTTCTCTACCATTTCTTGGCTTCAAACTCCCATATCTCGCGAACGGATTGACCTAACCCAAAAATTCCTATTGCATCTGAAGGTAGAAACTCGCCCGATTACAACGATATGTGTATTTTTTCCCTAGGCCATTCTGGTTAAGCGTTTGGAGCAGCAGAATTGCGAAAAATTTTTTGCCTTCTCAACCATTTCTTGGCTTCAAACTCCCATATCTCGCGAACGGATTGACCTAACCCAAAAATTCCTATTGCATCTGAAGGTAGAAACTCGCCCGATTACAACGGTATGTGTATTTTTTCCCTCGGCCATTCTGGTTAAGCGTTTGGAGCAGCAGAATTGCGAAAAATTTTTTGCCTTCTCTAGCATTTTTTGGCTTCAAACTCCCATATCTCGCGAACGGATTGACCTAACCCAAAAATTCCTATTGCATCTGAAAGTAGAACCTCGCCCGATTATAACGGTATGTGTATTTTTTCCCTATGCCATTCTGGTTAAGCGTTTGGAGCAGCAGAAGTGCGAAAAATTTGTTGTCTGCTCAACCATTTCTTAGCTTCAAACTCCCATATCTCGCGAACGGATTGACCTAACCCAAAAATTCCTGTTGCATCTGAAAGTAGAAACTCGCCCGATTACAACGGTTTTTCTACTTTTTCCCTAGGCCATTCTGGTTAAGCGTTTGGAGCAGCAGAATTGTGAAAAATTTTTTGCCTTCTCTACCATTTCTTGGCTTCAAACTCCCATATCTCGCGAACGGATTGACCTAACCCAAAAATTCCTATTGCATCTGAAGGTAGAAACTCGCCCGATTACAACGGTGTGTGTAATTTTTCCCTAGGCCATTCTGGTTAAGCGTTTGGAGCAGCAGAATTGCGAAAAATTTTTTGCCTTCTCAACCATTTCTTGGCTTCAAAGTCCCATATCTCGCGAACGGATTGACCTAACCCAAAAATTCCTATTGCATCCGAAAGTAGAAACTCGTCCGATTATAACGGTATGTATATTTTTTCCCTAGGCCATTCTGGTTAAGCTTTTGGAGCAGCAGAATTGTGAAAAATTTTTTGCCTTCTCTACCATTTCTTGGCTTCAAACTCCCATATCTCGCGAACGGATTGACCTAACCCAAAAATTCCTATTGCATCTGAAGGTAGAAACCCGCCCGATTACAACGATATGTGTATTTTTTCCATAGGCCATTCTGGTTAAGCGTTTGGAGCAGCAGAATTGCGAAAAATTTTTTGCCTTCTCTACCATTTCTTAGCTTCAAACTCCCATATCTCGCGAACGGATTGACCTAACCCAAAAATTCCTGTTGCATCTGAAAGTAGAAACTCGCCCGATTACAACGGTTTTTCTATTTTTTCCCTAGGCCATTCTGGTTAAGCGTTTGGAGCAGCAGAATTGTGAAAAATTTTTTGCCTTCTCTACCATTTCTTGGCTTCAAACTCCCATATCTCGCGAACGGATTGATTTAACCCAAAAATTCCTGTTGCATCTGAAAGTAGAAACTCGCCCGATTACAACGGTTTTTCTATTTTTTCCCTAGGCCAATCTGGTTAAGCGTTTGGAGCAGCAGAATTGTGAAAAATTTTTTGCCTTCTCTACCATTTCTTGGCTTCAAACTCCCATATCTCGCGAACGGATTGACCTAACCCCAAAATTCCTATTGCATCTGAAGGTAGAGACTCGCCCGATTACAACGGTATGTGTATTTTTTCCCTAGGCCATTCTGGTTAAGCGTTTGGAGCAGCAGAATTGCGAAAATTTTTTTGCCTTCTCTACCATTTTTTGGCTTCAAACTCCCATATCTCGCGAACCGATTGACCTAACCCAAAAATTCCTATTGCATCTGAAAGTAGAAACTCGCCCGATTATAACGGTATGTATATTTTTTCCCTAGGCCATTCTGGTTAAGCTTTTGGAGCAGCAGAATTGTGAAAAATTTTTTGCCTTCTCTACCATTTCTTGGCTTCAAACTCCCATATCTCGCGAACGGATTGACCTAACCCAAAAATTCCTATTGCATCTGAAGGTAGAAACTCGCCCGATTACAACGATATGTGTATTTCTTCCCTAGGCCATACTGGTTAAGCGTTTGGAGCAGCAGAATTGCGAAAAATTTTTTGCCTTCTCAACCATTTCTTGGCTTCAAACTCCCATATCTCGCGAACGGATTGACCTAACCCAAACATTCCTATTGCATCTGAAGGTAGAAACTCGCCCGATTACAACGGTATGTGTATTTTTTCCCTAGGCCATTCTGGTTAAGCGTTTGGAGCAGCAGAATTGCGAAAAATTTTTTGCCTTCTCTAGCATTTTTTGGCTTCAAACTCCCATATCTCGCGAACGGATTGACCTAACCCAAAAATTCCTATTGCATCTGAAAGTAGAACCTCGCCCGATTATAACGGTATGTGTATTTTTTCCCTATGCCATTCTGTTTAAGCGTTTGGAGCAGCAGAAGTGCGAAAAATTTGTTGTCTGCTCAACCATTTCTTAGCTTCAAACTCCCATATCTCGCGAACGGATTGACCTAACCCAAAAATTCCTGTTGCATCTGAAAGTAGAAACTCGCCCGATTACAACGGTTTTTCTACTTTTTCCCTAGGCCATTCTGGTTAAGCGTTTGGAGCAGCAGAATTGTGAAAAATTTTTTGCCTTCTCTACCATTTCTTGGCTTCAAACTCCCATATCTCGCGAACGGATTCACCTAACCCAAAAATTCCTATTGCATCTGAAAGTAGAAACTCGCCCGATTACAACGGTATGTGTAATTTTTCCCTAGGCCATTCTGGTTAAGCGTTTGGAGCAGCAGAATTGCGAAAAATTTTTTGCCTTCTCAACCATTTCTTGGCTTCAAAGTCCCATATCTCGCGAACGGATTGACCTAACCCAAAAATTCCTATTGCATCTGAAAGTAGAAACTCGCCCGATTACAACGGTATGTTTATTTTTTCCCTAGGCCATTCTGGTTAAGCTTTTGGAGCAGCAGAAATGTGAAAAATTTTTTGCCTTCTCTACCATTTCTTGGCTTCAAACTCCCATATCTCGCGAAAGGATTGACCTAACCCAAATATTCCTATTGCATCTGATGGTAGAAACTCGCCCGATTACAACGGTATGTGTAATTTTTCCCTAGGCCATTCTGGTTAAGCGTTTGGAGCAGCAGAATTGCGAAAAATTTTTTGCCTTCTCAACCATTTCTTGGCTTCAAAGTCCCATATCTCGCGAACGGATTGACCTAACCCAAAAATTCCTATTGCATCTGAAAGTAGAAACTCGCCCGATTACAACGGTATGTGTATTTTTTCCCTAGGCCATTCTGGTTAAGCTTTTGGAGCAGCAGAAATGTGAAAAATTTTTTGCCTTCTCTACCATTTCTTGGCTTCAAACTCCCATATCTCGCGAAAGGATTGACCTAACCCAAATATTCCTATTGCATCTGATGGTAGAAACTCGCCCGATTACAACGGTATGTGTATTTTTTCCCTAGGCCATTCTGGTTAAGCGTTTGGAGCAGCAGAAGTGCGAAAAATTTGTTGTCTTCTCAACCATTTCTTAGCTTCAAACTCCCATATCTCGCGAACGGATTGACCAAACCCAAAAATTCCTATTGCATGTGAAAGTAGAAACTCGCCCGATTACAACGGTATGTGTATTTTTTCCCTAGGCCATTCTGGTTAAGCTTTTGGAGCAGCAGAATTGTGAAAAATTTTTTGCCTTCTCTACCATTTCTTGGCTTCAAACTGCCATATCTCGCGAACGGATTGACCTAACCCAAAAATTCCTATTGCATCTGAAGGTAGTAACTCGCCCGGTTACAACGGTATGTGTATTTTTTCCCTAGGCCATTCTGGTTAAGCGTTTGGAGCAGCAGAATTGCGAAAAATTTTTTGCCTTCTCAACCATTTCTTGGCTTCAAACTCCCATATCTCGCGAACGGATTGACATAACCCAAAAATTCCTATTGCATCTGAAAGTAGAAACTCGCCCGATTATAACGGTATGTGTATTTTTTCCCTAGGCCATTCTGGTTAAGCGTTTGGAGCAGCAGAAGTGCGAAAAATTTGTTGTCTTCTCAACCATTTCTTAGCTTCAAACTCCCATATCTCGCGAACGGATCGACCTAACCCAAAAATTCCTGTTGCATCTGAAAGTAGAAACTCGCCCGATTACAACGGTTTTTCTATTTTTTCCCTAGGCCATTCTGGTTAAGCGTTTGGAGCAGCAGAATTGTGAAAAATTTTTTGCCTTCTCTACCATTTCTTGGCTTCAAACTCCCATATCTCGCGAACGGATTGACCTAACCCAAAAATTCCTATTGCGTCTGAAGGTAGAAACTCGCCCGATTACAACGGTATGTGTATTCTTTCCCTAGGCCATTCTGGTTAAGCGTTTGGAGCAGCAGAATTGCGAAAAATTTTTTGCCTTCTCTACCATTTTTTGGCTTCAAACTCCCATATCTCGCGAACGGATTGACCTAACCCAAAAATTCCTATTGCATCTGAAAGTAGAAACTCGCCCGATTTTAACGGTATGTGTATTTTTTCCCTAGGCCATTCTGGTTAAGCGTTTGGAGCAGCAGAATTGTGAAAAATTTTTTGCCTTCTCTACCATTTCTTGGCTTCAAACTCCCATATCTCGCGAACGGATTGATTTAACCCAAAAATTCCTGTTGCATCTGAAAGTAGAAACTCGCCCGATTACAACGGTTTTTCTATTTTTTCCCTAGGCCAATCTGGTTAAGCGTTTGGAGCAGCAGAATTGTGAAAAATTTTTTGCCTTCTCTACCATTTCTTGGCTTCAAACTCCCATATCTCGCGAACGGATTGACCTAACCCAAAAATTCCTATTGCATCTGAAGGTAGAAACTCGCCCGATTACAACGGTATGTGTATTTTTTCCCTAGGCCATTCTGGTTAAGCGTTTGGAGCAGCAGAATTGCGAAAATTTTTTTGCCTTCTCTACCATTTTTTGGCTTCAAACTCCCATATCTCGCGAACCGATTGACCTAACCCAAAAATTCCTATTGCATCTGAAAGTAGAAACTCGCCCGATTATAACGGTATGTATATTTTTTCCCTAGGCCATTCTGGTTAAGCTTTTGGAGCAGCAGAATTGTGAAAAATTTTTTGCCTTCTCTACCATTTCTTGGCTTCAAACTCCCATATCTCGCGAACGGATTGACCTAACCCAAAAATTCCTATTGCATCTGAAGGTAGAAACTCGCCCGATTACAACGATATGTGTATTTTTTCCCTAGGCCATTCTGGTTAAGCGTTTGGAGCAGCAGAATTGCGAAAAATTTTTTGCCTTCTCAACCATTTCTTGGCTTCAAACTCCCATATCTCGCGAACGGATTGACCTAACCCAAACATTCCTATTGCATCTGAAGGTAGAAACTCGCCCGATTACAACGGTATGTGTATTTTTTCCCTAGGCCATTCTGGTTAAGCGTTTGGAGCAGCAGAATTGCGAAAAATTTTTTGCCTTCTCTAGCATTTTTTGGCTTCAAACTCCCATATCTCGCGAACGGATTGACCTAACCCAAAAATTCCTATTGCATCTGAAAGTAGAACCTCGCCCGATTATAACGGTATGTGTATTTTTTCCCTATGCCATTCTGTTTAAGCGTTTGGAGCAGCAGAAGTGCGAAAAATTTGTTGTCTGCTCAACCATTTCTTAGCTTCAAACTCCCATATCTCGCGAACGGATTGACCTAACCCAAAAATTCCTGTTGCATCTGAAAGTAGAAACTCGCCCGATTACAACGGTTTTTCTACTTTTTCCCTAGGCCATTCTGGTTAAGCGTTTGGAGCAGCAGAATTGTGAAAAATTTTTTGCCTTCTCTACCATTTCTTGGCTTCAAACTCCCATATCTCGCGAACGGATTAACCTAACCCAAAAATTCCTATTGCATCTGAAAGTAGAAACTCGCCCGATTACAACGGTATGTGTAATTTTTCCCTAGGCCATTCTGGTTAAGCGTTTGGAGCAGCAGAATTGCGAAAAATTTTTTGCCTTCTCAACCATTTCTTGGCTTCAAACTCCCATATCTCGCGAAAGGATTGACCTAACCCAAATATTCCTATTGCATCTGATGGTAGAAACTCGCCCGATTACAACGGTATGTGTAATTTTTCCCTAGGCCATTCTGGTTAAGCGTTTGGAGCAGCAGAATTGCGAAAAATTTTTTGCCTTCTCAACCATTTCTTGGCTTCAAAGTCCCATATCTCGCGAACGGATTGACCTAACCCAAAAATTCCTATTGCATCTGAAAGTAGAAACTCGCCCGATTACAACGGTATTTGTATTTTTTCCCTAGGCCATTCTGGTTAAGCTTTTGGACCAGCAGAATTGTGAAAAATTTTTTGCCTTCTCTACCATTTCTTGGCTTCAAACTCCCATATCTCGCGAAAGGATTGACCTAACCCAAATATTCCTATTGCATCTGATGGTAGAAACTCGCCCGATTACAACGGTATGTGTATTTTTTCCCTAGGCCATTCTGGTTAAGCGTTTGGAGCAGCAGAAGTGCGAAAAATTTGTTGTCTTCTCAACCATTTCTTAGCTTCAAACTCCCATATCTCGCGAACGGATTGACCAAACCCAAAAATTCCTATTGCATGTGAAAGTAGAAACTCGCCCGATTACAACGGTATGTGTATTTTTTCCCTAGGCCATTCTGGTTAAGCTTTTGGAGCAGCAGAATTGTGAAAAATTTTTTGCCTTCTCTACCATTTCTTGGCTTCAAACTGCCATATCTCGCGAACGGATTGACCTAACCCAAAAATTCCTATTGCATCTGAAGGTAGAAACTCGCCCGGTTACAACGGTATGTGTATTTTTTCCCTAGGCCATTCTGGTTAAGCGTTTGGAGCAGCAGAATTGCGAAAAATTTTTTGCCTTCTCAACCATTTCTTGGCTTCAAACTCCCATATCTCGCGAACGGATTGACATAACCCAAAAATTCCTATTGCATCTGAAAGTAGAAACTCGCCCGATTATAACGGTATGTGTATTTTTTCCCTAGGCCATTCTGGTTAAGCGTTTGGAGCAGCAGAAGTGCGAAAAATTTGTTGTCTTCTCAACCATTTCTTAGCTTCAAACTCCCATATCTCGCGAACGGATCGACCTAACCCAAAAATTCCTGTTGCATCTGAAAGTAGAAACTCGCCCGATTACAACGGTTTTTCTATTTTTTCCCTAGGCCATTCTGGTTAAGCGTTTGGAGCAGCAGAATTGTGAAAAATTTTTTGCCTTCTCTACCATTTCTTGGCTTCAAACTCCCATATCTCGCGAACGGATTGACCTAACCCAAAAATTCCTATTGCGTCTGAAGGTAGAAACTCGCCCGATTACAACGGTATGTGTATTCTTTCCCTAGGCCATTCTGGTTAAGCGTTTGGAGCAGCAGAATTGCGAAAAATTTTTTGCCTTCTCTACCATTTTTTGGCTTCAAACTCCCATATCTCGCGAACGGATTGACCTAACCCAAAAATTCCTATTGCATCTGAAGGCAGAAACTCGCCCGATTACAACGATATGTGTATTTTTTCCCTAGGCCATTCTGGTTAAGCGTTTGGAGCAGCAGAAGTGCGAAAAATTTGTTGTCTTCTCAACCATTTCTTAGCTTCAAACTCCCATATCTCGCGAACGGATTGACCTAACCCGAAAATTCCTGTTGCATCTGAAAGTAGAAACTCGCCCGATTACAACGGTTTTTCTATTTCTTCCCTAGGCCATTCTGGTTAAGCGTTTGGAGCAGCAGAATTGTGAAAAATTTTTTGCCTTCTCTACCATTTCTTGGCTTCAAACTCCCATATCTCGCGAACGGATTGACCTAACCCAAAAATTCCTATTGCATCTGAAGGTAGAAACTCGCCCGATTACAACGATATGTGTATTTTTTCCCTAGGCCATTCTGGTTAAGCGTTTGGAGCAGCAGAATTGCGAAAAATTTTTTGCCTTCTCAACCATTTCTTGGCTTCAAACTCCCATATCTCGCGAACGGATTGACCTAACCCAAACATTCCTATTGCATCTGAAGGTAGAAACTCGCCCGATTACAACGGTATGTGTATTTTTTCCCTAGGCCATTCTGGTTAAGCGTTTGGAGCAGCAGAATTGCGAAAAATTTTTTGCCTTCTCTAGCATTTTTTGGCTTCAAACTCCCATATCTCGCGAACGGATTGACCTAACCCAAAAATTCCTATTGCATCTGAAAGTAGAACCTCGCCCGATTATAACGGTATGTGTATTTTTTCCCTATGCCATTCTGTTTAAGCGTTTGGAGCAGCAGAAGTGCGAAAAATTTGTTGTCTGCTCAACCATTTCTTAGCTTCAAACTCCCATATCTCGCGAACGGATTGACCTAACCCAAAAATTCCTGTTGCATCTGAAAGTAGAAACTCGCCCGATTACAACGGTTTTTCTACTTTTTCCCTAGGCCATTCTGGTTAAGCGTTTGGAGCAGCAGAATTGTGAAAAATTTTTTGCCTTCTCTACCATTTCTTGGCTTCAAACTCCCATATCTCGCGAACGGATTAACCTAACCCAAAAATTCCTATTGCATCTGAAAGTAGAAACTCGCCCGATTACAACGGTATGTGTAATTTTTCCCTAGGCCATTCTGGTTAAGCGTTTGGAGCAGCAGAATTGCGAAAAATTTTTTGCCTTCTCAACCATTTCTTGGCTTCAAAGTCCCATATCTCGCGAACGGATTGACCTAACCCAAAAATTCCTATTGCATCTGAAAGTAGAAACTCGCCCGATTACAACGGTATGTTTATTTTTTCCCTAGGCCATTCTGGTTAAGCTTTTGGAGCAGCAGAAATGTGAAAAATTTTTTGCCTTCTCTACCATTTCTTGGCTTCAAACTCCCATATCTCGCGAAAGGATTGACCTAACCCAAATATTCCTATTGCATCTGATGGTAGAAACTCGCCCGATTACAACGGTATGTGTAATTTTTCCCTAGGCCATTCTGGTTAAGCGTTTGGAGCAGCAGAATTGCGAAAAATTTTTTGCCTTCTCAACCATTTCTTGGCTTCAAAGTCCCATATCTCGCGAACGGATTGACCTAACCCAAAAATTCCTATTGCATCTGAAAGTAGAAACTCGCCCGATTACAACGGTATGTGTATTTTTTCCCTAGGCCATTCTGGTTAAGCTTTTGGAGCAGCAGAATTGTGAAAAATTTTTTGCCTTCTCTACCATTTCTTGGCTTCAAACTGCCATATCTCGCGAACGGATTGACCTAACCCAAAAATTCCTATTGCATCTGAAGGTAGAAACTCGCCCGGTTACAACGGTATGTGTATTTTTTCCCTAGGCCATTCTGGTTAAGCGTTTGGAGCAGCAGAATTGCGAAAAATTTTTTGCCTTCTCAACCATTTCTTGGCTTCAAACTCCCATATCTCGCGAACGGATTGACATAACCCAAAAATTCCTATTGCATCTGAAAGTAGAAACTCGCCCGATTATAACGGTATGTGTATTTTTTCCCTAGGCCATTCTGGTTAAGCGTTTGGAGCAGCAGAAGTGCGAAAAATTTGTTGTCTTCTCAACCATTTCTTAGCTTCAAACTCCCATATCTCGCGAACGGATCGACCTAACCCAAAAATTCCTGTTGCATCTGAAAGTAGAAACTCGCCCGATTACAACGGTTTTTCTATTTTTTCCCTAGGCCATTCTGGTTAAGCGTTTGGAGCAGCAGAATTGTGAAAAATTTTTTGCCTTCTCTACCATTTCTTGGCTTCAAACTCCCATATCTCGCGAACGGATTGACCTAATCCAAAAATTCCTATTGCGTCTGAAGGTAGAAACTCGCCCGATTACAACGGTATGTGTATTCTTTCCCTAGGCCATTCTGGTTAAGCGTTTGGAGCAGCAGAATTGCGAAAAATTTTTTGCCTTCTCTACCATTTTTTGGCTTCAAACTCCCATATCTCGCGAACGGATTGACCTAACCCAAAAATTCCTATTGCATCTGAAAGTAGAAACTCGCCCGATTACAACGGTATGTGTATTTTTTCCCTAGGCCATTCTGGTTAAGCTTTTGGAGCAGCAGAATTGTGAAAAATTTTTTGCCTTCTCTACCATTTCTTGGCTTCAAACTGCCATATCTCGCGAACGGATTGACCTAACCCAAAAATTCCTATTGCATCTGAAGGTAGAAACTCGCCCGGTTACAACGGTATGTGTATTTTTTCCCTAGGCCATTCTGGTTAAGCGTTTGGAGCAGCAGAATTGCGAAAAATTTTTTGCCTTCTCAACCATTTCTTGGCTTCAAACTCCCATATCTCGCGAACGGATTGACATAACCCAAAAATTCCTATTGCATCTGAAAGTAGAAACTCGCCCGATTATAACGGTATGTGTATTTTTTCCCTAGGCCATTCTGGTTAAGCGTTTGGAGCAGCAGAAGTGCGAAAAATTTGTTGTCTTCTCAACCATTTCTTAGCTTCAAACTCCCATATCTCGCGAACGGATCGACCTAACCCAAAAATTCCTGTTGCATCTGAAAGTAGAAACTCGCCCGATTACAACGGTTTTTCTATTTTTTCCCTAGGCCATTCTGGTTAAGCGTTTGGAGCAGCAGAATTGTGAAAAATTTTTTGCCTTCTCTACCATTTCTTGGCTTCAAACTCCCATATCTCGCGAACGGATTGACCTAACCCAAAAATTCCTATTGCGTCTGAAGGTAGAAACTCGCCCGATTACAACGGTATGTGTATTCTTTCCCTAGGCCATTCTGGTTAAGCGTTTGGAGCAGCAGAATTGCGAAAAATTTTTTGCCTTCTCTACCATTTTTTGGCTTCAAACTCCCATATCTCGCGAACGGATTGACCTAACCCAAAAATTCCTATTGCATCTGAAAGTAGAAACTCGCCCGATTTTAACGGTATGTGTATTTTTTCCCTAGGCCATTCTGGTTAAGCGTTTGGAGCAGCAGAATTGTGAAAAATTTTTTGCCTTCTCTACCATTTCTTGGCTTCAAACTCCCATATCTCGCGAACGGATTGATTTAACCCAAAAATTCCTGTTGCATCTGAAAGTAGAAACTCGCCCGATTACAACGGTTTTTCTATTTTTTCCCTAGGCCAATCTGGTTAAGCGTTTGGAGCAGCAGAATTGTGAAAAATTTTTTGCCTTCTCTACCATTTCTTGGCTTCAAACTCCCATATCTCGCGAACGGATTGACCTAACCCAAAAATTCCTATTGCATCTGAAGGTAGAAACTCGCCCGATTACAACGGTATGTGTATTTTTTCCCTAGGCCATTCTGGTTAAGCGTTTGGAGCAGCAGAATTGCGAAAATTTTTTTGCCTTCTCTACCATTTTTTGGCTTCAAACTCCCATATCTCGCGAACGGATTGACCTAACCCAAAAATTCCTATTGCATCTGAAAGTAGAAACTCGCCCGATTATAACGGTATGTATATTTTTTCCCTAGGCCATTCTGGTTAAGCTTTTGGAGCAGCAGAATTGTGAAAAATTTTTTGCCTTCTCTACCATTTCTTGGCTTCAAACTCCCATATCTCGCGAACGGATTGACCTAACCCAAAAATTCCTATTGCATCTGAAGGTAGAAACTCGCCCGATTACAACGATATGTGTATTTTTTCCCTAGGCCATTCTGGTTAAGCGTTTGGAGCAGCAGAATTGCGAAAAATTTTTTGCCTTCTCAACCATTTCTTGGCTTCAAACTCCCATATCTCGCGAACGGATTGACCTAACCCAAACATTCCTATTGCATCTGAAGGTAGAAACTCGCCCGATTACAACGGTATGTGTATTTTTTCCCTAGGCCATTCTGGTTAAGCGTTTGGAGCAGCAGAATTGCGAAAAATTTTTTGCCTTCTCTAGCATTTTTTGGCTTCAAACTCCCATATCTCGCGAACGGATTGACCTAACCCAAAAATTCCTATTGCATCTGAAAGTAGAACCTCGCCCGATTATAACGGTATGTGTATTTTTTCCCTATGCCATTCTGTTTAAGCGTTTGGAGCAGCAGAAGTGCGAAAAATTTGTTGTCTGCTCAACCATTTCTTAGCTTCAAACTCCCATATCTCGCGAACGGATTGACCTAACCCAAAAATTCCTATTGCATCTGAAAGTAGAACCTCGCCCGATTATAACGGTATGTGTATTTTTTCCCTATGCCATTCTGTTTAAGCGTTTGGAGCAGCAGAAGTGCGAAAAATTTGTTGTCTGCTCAACCATTTCTTAGCTTCAAACTCCCATATCTCGCGAACGGATTGACCTAACCCAAAAATTCCTGTTGCATCTGAAAGTAGAAACTCGCCCGATTACAACGGTTTTTCTACTTTTTCCCTAGGCCATTCTGGTTAAGCGTTTGGAGCAGCAGAATTGTGAAAAATTTTTTGCCTTCTCAACCATTTCTTGGCTTCAAAGTCCCATATCTCGCGAACGGATTGACCTAACCCAAAAATTCCTATTGCATCTGAAAGTAGAAACTCGCCCGATTACAACGGTATGTTTATTTTTTCCCTAGGCCATTCTGGTTAAGCTTTTGGTGCAGCAGAAATGTGAAAAATTTTTTGCCTCCTCTACCATTTCTTGGCTTCAAACTCCCATATCTCGCGAAAGGATTGACCTAACCCAAATATTCCTATTGCATCTGATGGTAGAAACTCGCCCGATTACAACGGTATGTGTAATTTTTCCCTAGGCCATTCTGGTTAAGCGTTTGGAGCAGCAGAATTGCGAAAAATTTTTTGCCTTCTCAACCATTTCTTGGCTTCAAAGTCCCATATCTCGCGAACGGATTGACCTAACCCAAAAATTCCTATTGCATCTGAAAGTAGAAACTCGCCCGATTACAACGGTATGTGTATTTTTTCCCTAGGCCATTCTAGTTAAGCTTTTGGAGCAGCAGAAATGTGAAAAATTTTTTGCCTTCTCTACCATTTCTTGGCTTCAAACTCCCATATCTCGCGAAAGGATTGACCTAACCCAAATATTCCTATTGCATCTGATGGTAGAAACTCGCCCGATTACAACGGTATGTGTATTTTTTCCCTAGGCCATTCTGGTTAAGCGTTTGGAGCAGCAGAAGTGCGAAAAATTTGTTGTCTTCTCAACCATTTCTTAGCTTCAAACTCCCATATCTCGCGAACGGATTGACCAAACCCAAAAATTCCTATTGCATGTGAAAGTAGAAACTCGCCCGATTACAACGGTATGTGTATTTTTTCCCTAGGCCATTCTGGTTAAGCTTTTGGAGCAGCAGAATTGTGAAAAATTTTTTGCCTTCTCTACCATTTCTTGGCTTCAAACTGCCATATCTCGCGAACGGATTGACCTAACCCAAAAATTCCTATTGCATCTGAAGGTAGAAACTCGCCCGGTTACAACGGTATGTGTATTTTTTCCCTAGGCCATTCTGGCTAAGCGTTTGGAGCAGCAGAATTGCGAAAAATTTTTTGCCTTCTCAACCATTTCTTGGCTTCAAACTCCCATATCTCGCGAACGGATTGACATAACCCAAAAATTCCTATTGCATCTGAAAGTAGAAACTCGCCCGATTATAACGGTATGTGTATTTTTTCCCTAGGCCATTCTGGTTAAGCGTTTGGAGCAGCAGAAGTGCGAAAAATTTGTTGTCTTCTCAACCATTTCTTAGCTTCAAACTCCCATATCTCGCGAACGGATCGACCTAACCCAAAAATTCCTGTTGCATCTGAAGGTAGAAACTCGCCCGATTACAACGGTTTTTCTATTTTTTCCCTAGGCCATTCTGGTTAAGCGTTTGGAGCAGCAGAATTGTGAAAAATTTTTTGCCTTCTCTACCATTTCTTGGCTTCAAACTCCCATATCTCGCGAACGGATTGACCTAACCCAAAAATTCCTATTGCGTCTGAAGGTAGAAACTCGCCCGATTACAACGGTATGTGTATTCTTTCCCTAGGCCATTCTGGTTAAGCGTTTGGAGCAGCAGAATTGCGAAAAATTTTTTGCCTTCTCTACCATTTTTTGGCTTCAAACTCCCATATCTCGCGAACGGATTGACCTAACCCAAAAATTCCTATTGCATCTGAAAGTAGAAACTCGCCCGATTTTAACGGTATGTGTATTTTTTCCCTAGGCCATTCTGGTTAAGCGTTTGGAGCAGCAGAATTGTGAAAAATTTTTTGCCTTCTCTACCATTTCTTGGCTTCAAACTCCCATATCTCGCGAACGGATTGATTTAACCCAAAAATTCCTGTTGCATCTGAAAGTAGAAACTCGCCCGATTACAACGGTTTTTCTATTTTTTCCCTAGGCCAATCTGGTTAAGCGTTTGGAGCAGCAGAATTGTGAAAAATTTTTTGCCTTCTCTACCATTTCTTGGCTTCAAACTCCCATATCTCGCGAACGGATTGACCTAACCCAAAAATTCCTATTGCATCTGAAGGTAGAAACTCGCCCGATTACAACGGTATGTGTATTTTTTCCCTAGGCCATTCTGGTTAAGCGTTTGGAGCAGCAGAATTGCGAAAATTTTTTTGCCTTCTCTACCATTTTTTGGCTTCAAACTCCCATATCTCGCGAACGGATTGACCTAACCCAAAAATTCCTATTGCATCTGAAAGTAGAAACTCGCCCGATTATAACGGTATGTATATTTTTTCCCTAGGCCATTCTGGTTAAGCTTTTGGAGCAGCAGAATTGTGAAAAATTTTTTGCCTTCTCTACCATTTCTTGGCTTCAAACTCCCATATCTCGCGAACGGATTGACCTAACCCAAACATTCCTATTGCATCTGAAGGTAGAAACTCGCCCGATTACAACGGTATGTGTATTTTTTCCCTAGGCCATTCTGGTTAAGCGTTTGGAGCAGCAGAATTGCGAAAAATTTTTTGCCTTCTCTAGCATTTTTTGCCTTCAAACTCCCATATCTCGCGAACGGATTGACCTAACCCAAAAATTCCTATTGCATCTGAAAGTAGAACCTCGCCCGATTATAACGGTATGTGTATTTTTTCCCTATGCCATTCTGTTTAAGCGTTTGGAGCAGCAGAAGTGCGAAAAATTTGTTGTCTGCTCAACCATTTCTTAGCTTCAAACTCCCATATCTCGCGAACGGATTGACCTAACCCAAAAATTCCTGTTGCATCTGAAAGTAGAAACTCGCCCGATTACAACGGTTTTTCTACTTTTTCCCTAGGCCATTCTGGTTAAGCGTTTGGAGCAGCAGAATTGTGAAAAATTTTTTGCCTTCTCTACCATTTCTTGGCTTCAAACTCCCATATCTCGCGAACGGATTGACCTAACCCAAAAATTCCTATTGCATCTGAAAGTAGAAACTCGCCCGATTACAACGGTATGTGTAATTTTTCCCTAGGCCATTCTGGTTAAGCGTTTGGAGCAGCAGAATTGCGAAAAATTTTTTGCCTTCTCAACCATTTCTTGGCTTCAAAGTCCCATATCTCGCGAACGGATTGACCTAACCCAAAAATTCCTATTGCATCTGAAAGTAGAAACTCGCCCGATTACAACGGTATGTTTATTTTTTCCCTAGGCCATTCTGGTTAAGCTTTTGGAGCAGCAGAAATGTGAAAAATTTTTTGCCTTCTCTACCATTTCTTGGCTTCAAACTCCCATATCTCGCGAAAGGGTTGACCTAACCCAAATATTCCTATTGCATCTGATGGTAGAAACTCGCCCGATTACAACGGTATGTGTATTTTTTCCCTAGGCCATTCTGGTTAAGCGTTTGGAGCAGCAGAATTGCGAAAATTTTTTTGCCTTCTCTACCATTTTTTGGCTTCAAACTCCCATATCTCGCGAACGGATTGACCTAACCCAAAAATTCCTATTGCATCTGAAAGTAGAAACTCGCCCGATTATAACGGTATGTATATTTTTTCCCTAGGCCATTCTGGTTAAGCTTTTGGAGCAGCAGAATTGTGAAAAATTTTTTGCCTTCTCTACCATTTCTTGGCTTCAAACTCCCATATCTCGCGAACGGATTGACCTAACCCAAAAATTCCTATTGCATCTGAAGGTAGAAACTCGCCCGATTACAACGATATGTGTATTTTTTCCCTAGGCCATTCTGGTTAAGCGTTTGGAGCAGCAGAATTGCGAAAAATTTTTTGCCTTCTCAACCATTTCTTGGCTTCAAACTCCCATATCTCGCGAACGGATTGACCTAACCCAAAAATTCTTATTGCATCTGAAAGTAGAACCTCGCCCGATTATAACGGTATGTGTATTTTTTCCCTATGCCATTCTGTTTAAGCGTTTGGAGCAGCAGAAGTGCGAAAAATTTGTTGTCTGCTCAACCATTTCTTAGCTTCAAACTCCCATATCTCGCGAACGGATTGACCTAACCCAAAAATTCCTGTTGCATCTGAAAGTAGAAACTCGCCCGATTACAACGGTTTTTCTACTTTTTCCCTAGGCCATTCTGGTTAAGCGTTTGGAGCAGCAGAATTGTGAAAAATTTTTTGCCTTCTCTACCATTTCTTGGCTTCAAACTCCCATATCTCGCGAACGGATTGACCTAACCCAAAAATTCCTATTGCATCTGAAAGTAGAAACTCGCCCGATTACAACGGTATGTGTAATTTTTCCCTAGGCCATTCTGGTTAAGCGTTTGGAGCAGCAGAATTGCGAAAAATTTTTTGCCTTCTCAACCATTTCTTGGCTTCAAAGTCCCATATCTCGCGAACGGATTGACCTAACCCAAAAATTCCTATTGCATCTGAAAGTAGAAACTCGCCCGATTACAACGGTATGTTTATTTTTTCCCTAGGCCATTCTGGTTAAGCTTTTGGAGCAGCAGAAATGTGAAAAATTTTTTGCCTTCTCTACCATTTCTTGGCTTCAAACTCCCATATCTCGCGAAAGGATTGACCTAACCCAAATATTCCTATTGCATCTGATGGTAGAAACTCGCCCGATTACAACGGTATGTGTAATTTTTCCCTAGGCCATTCTGGTTAAGCGTTTGGAGCAGCAGAAGTGCGAAAAATTTGTTGTCTTCTCAACCATTTCTTAGCTTCAAACTCCCATATCTCGCGAACGGATTGACCAAACCCAAAAATTCCTATTGCATGTGAAAGTAGAAACTCGCCCGATTACAACGGTATGTGTATTTTTTCCCTAGGCCATTCTGGTTAAGCTTTTGGAGCAGCAGAATTGTGAAAAATTTTTTGCCTTCTCTACCATTTCTTGGCTTCAAACTGCCATATCTCGCGAACGGATTGACCTAACCCAAAAATTCCTATTGCATCTGAAGGTAGAAACTCGCCCGGTTACAACGGTATGTGTATTTTTTCCCTAGGCCATTCTGGTTAAGCGTTTGGAGCAGCAGAATTGTGAAAAATTTTTTGCCTTCTCTACCATTTCTTGGCTTCAAACTCCCATATCTCGCGAAAGGATTGACCTAACCCAAATATTCCTATTGCATCTGATGGTAGAAACTCGCCCGATTACAACGGTATGTGTATTTTTTCCCTAGGCCATTCTGGTTAAGCTTTTGGAGCAGCAGAATTGTGAAAAATTTTTTGCCTTCTCTACCATTTCTTGGCTTCAAACTCCCATATCTCGCGAACGGATTGACCTAACCCAAAAATTCCTATTGCATCTGAAGGTAGAAACTCGCCCGATTACAACGATATGTGTATTTTTTCCCTAGGCCATTCTGGTTAAGCGTTTGGAGCAGCAGAATTGCGAAAAATTTTTTGCCTTCTCAACCATTTCTTGGCTTCAAACTCCCATATCTCGCGAACGGATTGACCTAACCCAAACATTCCTATTGCATCTGAAGGTAGAAACTCGCCCGATTACAACGGTATGTGTATTTTTTCCCTAGGCCATTCTGGTTAAGCGTTTGGAGCAGCAGAATTGCGAAAAATTTTTTGCCTTCTCTAGCATTTTTTGGCTTCAAACTCCCATATCTCGCGAACGGATTGACCTAACCCAAAAATTCCTATTGCATCTGAAAGTAGAACCTCGCCCGATTATAACGGTATGTGTATTTTTTCCCTATGCCATTCTGTTTATGCGTTTGGAGCAGCAGAAGTGCGAAAAATTTGTTGTCTGCTCAACCATTTCTTAGCTTCAAACTCCCATATCTCGCGAACGGATTGACCTAACCCAAAAATTCCTGTTGCATCTGAAAGTAGAAACTCGCCCGATTACAACGGTTTTTCTACTTTTTCCCTAGGCCATTCTGGTTAAGCGTTTGGAGCAGCAGAATTGTGAAAAATTTTTTGCCTTCTCTACCATTTCTTGGCTTCAAACTCCCATATCTCGCGAACGGATTGACCTAACCCAAAAATTCCTATTGCATCTGAAAGTAGAAACTCGCCCGATTACAACGGTATGTGTAATTTTTCCCTAGGCCATTCTGGTTAAGCGTTTGGAGCAGCAGAATTGCGAAAAATTTTTTGCCTTCTCAACCATTTCTTGGCTTCAAAGTCCCATATCTCGCGAACGGATTGACCTAACCCAAAAATTCCTATTGCATCTGAAAGTAGAAACTCGCCCGATTACAACGGTATGTTTATTTTTTCCCTAGGCCATTCTGGTTAAGCTTTTGGAGCAGCAGAAATGTGAAAAATTTTTTGCCTTCTCTACCATTTCTTGGCTTCAAACTCCCATATCTCGCGAAAGGATTGACCTAACCCAAATATTCCTATTGCATCTGATGGTAGAAACTCGCCCGATTACAACGGTATGTGTAATTTTTCCCTAGGCCATTCTGGTTAAGCGTTTGGAGCAGCAGAATTGCGAAAAATTTTTTGCCTTCTCAACCATTTCTTGGCTTCAAAGTCCCATATCTCGCGAACGGATTGACCTAACCCAAAAATTCCTATTGCATCTGAAAGTAGAAACTCGCCCGATTACAACGGTATGTGTATTTTTTCCCTAGGCCATTCTGGTTAAGCTTTTGGAGCAGCAGAAATGTGAAAAATTTTTTGCCTTCTCTACCATTTCTTGGCTTCAAACTCCCATATCTCGCGAAAGGATTGACCTAACCCAAATATTCCTATTGCATCTGATGGTAGAAACTCGCCCGATTACAACGGTATGTGTATTTTTTCCCTAGGCCATTCTGGTTAAGCGTTTGGAGCAGCAGAAGTGCGAAAAATTTGTTGTCTTCTCAAGCATTTCTTAGCTTCAAACTCCCATATCTCGCGAACGGATTGACCAAACCCAAAAATTCCTATTGCATGTGAAAGTAGAAACTCGCCCGATTACAACGGTATGTGTATTTTTTCCCTAGGCCATTCTGGTTAAGCTTTTGGAGCAGCAGAATTGTGAAAAATTTTTTGCCTTCTCTACCATTTCTTGGCTTCAAACTGCCATATCTCGCGAACGGATTGACCTAACCCAAAAATTCCTATTGCATCTGAAGGTAGAAACTCGCCCGGTTACAACGGTATGTGTATTTTTTCCCTAGGCCATTCTGGTTAAGCGTTTGGAGCAGCAGAATTGTGAAAAATTTTTTGCCTTCTCTACCATTTCTTGGCTTCAAACTCCCATATCTCGCGAAAGGATTGACCTAACCCAAATATTCCTATTGCATCTGATGGTAGAAACTCGCCCGATTACAACGGTATGTGTATTTTTTCCCTAGGCCATTCTGGTTAAGCTTTTGGAGCAGCAGAATTGTGAAAAATTTTTTGCCTTCTCTACCATTTCTTGGCTTCAAACTCCCATATCTCGCGAACGGATTGACCTAACCCAAAAATTCCTATTGCATCTGAAGGTAGAAACTCGCCCGGTTACAACGGTATGTGTATTTTTTCCCTAGGCCATTCTGGTTAAGCGTTTGGAGCAGCAGAATTGTGAAAAATTTTTTGCCTTCTCTACCATTTCTTGGCTTCAAACTCCCATATCTCGCGAAAGGATTGACCTAACCCAAATATTCCTATTGCATCTGATGGTAGAAACTCGCCCGATTACAACGGTATGTGTATTTTTTCCCTAGGCCATTCTGGTTAAGCGTTTGGAGCAGCAGAAGTGCGAAAAATTTGTTGTCTTCTCAACCATTTCTTAGCTTCAAACTCCCATATCTCGCGAACGGATTGACAAAACCCAAAAATTCCTATTGCATGTGAAAGTAGAAACTCGCCCGATTACAACGGTATGTGTATTTTTTCCCTAGGCCATTCTGGTTAAGCTTTTGGAGCAGCAGAATTGTGAAAAATTTTTTGCCTTCTCTACCATTTCTTGGCTTCAAACTGCCATATCTCGCGAACGGATTGACCTAACCCAAAAATTCCTATTGCATCTGAAGGTAGAAACTCGCCCGGTTACAACGGTATGTGTATTTTTTCCCTAGGCCATTCTGGTTAAGCGTTTGGAGCAGCAGAATTGTGAAAAATTTTTTGCCTTCTCTACCATTTCTTGGCTTCAAACTCCCATATCTCGCGAACGGATTGACCTAACCCAAAAATTCCTATTGCGTCTGAAGGTAGAAACTCGCCCGATTACAACGGTATGTGTATTTTTTCCCTAGGCCATTCTGGTTAAGCGTTTGGAGCAGCAGAATTGCGAAAAATTTTTTGCCTTCTCTACCATTTTTTGGCTTCAAACTCCCATATCTCGCGAACGGATTGACCTAACCCAAAAATTCCTATTGCATCTGAAAGTAGAAACTCGCCCGATTTTAACGGTATGTGTATTTTTTCCCTAGGCCATTCTGGTTAAGCTTTTGGAGCAGCAGAATTGCGAAAAATTTTTTGCCTTCTCAACCATTTCTTGGCTTCAAACTCCCATATCTCGCGAACGGATTGACCTAACCCTAAAATTCCTATTGCATCTGAAAGTAGAAACTCGCCCGATTATAACGGTATGTATATTTTTTCCCTAGGCCATTCTGGTTAAGCTTTTGGAGCAGCAGAATTGTGAAAAATTTTTTGCCTTCTCTACCATTTCTTGGCTTCAAACTCCCATATCTCGCGAACGGATTGACCTAACCCAAAAATTCCTATTGCATCTGAAGGTAGAAACTCGCCCGATTACAACGATATGTGTATTTTTTCCCTAGGCCATTCTGGTTAAGCGTTTGGAGCAGCAGAATTGCGAAAAATTTTTTGCCTTCTCAACCATTTCTTGGCTTCAAACTCCCATATCTCACGAACGGATTGACCTAACCCAAACATTCCTATTGCATCTGAAGGTAGAAACTCGCCCGATTACAACGGTATGTGTATTTTTTCCCTAGGCCATTCTGGTTAAGCGTTTGGAGCAGCAGAATTGCGAAAAATTTTTTGCCTTATCTAGCATTTTTTGGCTTCAAACTCCCATATCTCGCGAACGGATTGACCTAACCCAAAAATTCCTATTGCATCTGAAAGTAGAACCTCGCCCGATTATAACGGTATGTGTATTTTTTCCCTATGCCATTCTGTTTAAGCGTTTGGAGCAGCAGAAGTGCGAAAAATTTGTTGTCTGCTCAACCATTTCTTAGCTTCAAACTCCCATATCTCGCGAACGGATTGACCTAACCCAAAAATTCCTGTTGCATCTGAAAGTAGAAACTCGCCCGATTACAACGGTTTTTCTACTTTTTCCCTAGGCCATTCTGGTTAAGCGTTTGGAGCAGCAGAATTGTGAAAAATTTTTTGCCTTCTCTACCATTTCTTGGCTTCAAACTCCCATATCTCGCGAACGGATTGACCTAACCCAAAAATTCCTATTGCATCTGAAAGTAGAAACTCGCCCGATTACAACGGTATGTGTAATTTTTCCCTAGGCCATTCTGGTTAAGCGTTTGGAGCAGCAGAATTGCGAAAAATTTTTTGCCTTCTCAACCATTTCTTGGCTTCAAAGTCCCATATCTCGCGAACGGATTGACCTAACCCAAAAATTCCTATTGCATCTGAAAGTAGAAACTCGCCCGATTACAACGGTATGTTTATTTTTTCCCTAGGCCATTCTGGTTAAGCTTTTGGAGCAGCAGAAATGTGAAAAATTTTTTGCCTTCTCTACCATTTCTTGGCTTCAAACTCCCATATCTCGCGAAAGGATTGACCTAACCCAAATATTCCTATTGCATCTGATGGTAGAAACTCGCCCGATTACAACGGTATGTGTAATTTTTCCCTAGGCCATTCTGGTTAAGCGTTTGGAGCAGCAGAATTGCGAAAAATTTTTTGCCTTCTCAACCATTTCTTGGCTTCAAAGTCCCATATCTCGCGAACGGATTGACCTAACCCAAAAATTCCTATTGCATCTGAAAGTAGAAACTCGCCCGATTACAACGGTATGTGTATTTTTTCCCTAGGCCATTCTGGTTAAGCTTTTGGAGCAGCAGAAATGTGAAAAATTTTTTGCCTTCTCTACCATTTCTTGGCTTCAAACTCCCATATCTCGCGAAAGGATTGACCTAACCCAAATATTCCTATTGCATCTGATGGTAGAAACTCGCTCTATTACAACGGTATGTGTATTTTTTCCCTAGGCCATTCTGGTTAAGCGTTTGGAGCAGCAGAAGTGCGAAAAATTTGTTGTCTTCTCAACCATTTCTTAGCTTCAAACTCCCATATCTCGCGAACGGATTGACCAAACCCAAAAATTCCTATTGCATGTGAAAGTAGAAACTCGCCCGATTACAACGGTATGTGTATTTTTTCCCTAGGCCATTCTGGTTAAGCTTTTGGAGCAGCAGAATTGTGAAAAATTTTTTGCCTTCTCTACCATTTCTTGGCTTCAAACTGCCATATCTCGCGAACGGATTGACCTAACCCAAAAATTCCTATTGCATCTGAAGGTAGAAACTCGCCCGGTTACAACGGTATGTGTATTTTTTCCCTAGGCCATTCTGGTTAAGCGTTTGGAGCAGCAGAATTGTGAAAAATTTTTTGCCTTCTCTACCATTTCTTGGCTTCAAACTCCCATATCTCGCGAAAGGATTGACCTAACCCAAATATTCCTATTGCATCTGATGGTAGAAACTCGCCCGATTACAACGGTATGTGTATTTTTTCCCTAAGCCATTCTGGTTAAGCGTTTGGAGCAGCAGAAGTGCGAAAAATTTGTTGTCTTCTCAACCATTTCTTAGCTTCAAACTCCCATATCTCGCGAACGGATTGACCAAACCCAAAAATTCCTATTGCATGTGAAAGTAGAAACTCGCCCGATTACAACGGTATGTGTATTTTTTCCCTAGGCCATTCTGGTTAAGCTTTTGGAGCAGCAGAATTGTGAAAAATTTTTTGCCTTCTCTACCATTTCTTGGCTTCAAACTGCCATATCTCGCGAACGGATTGACCTAACCCAAAAATTCCTATTGCATCTGAAGGTAGAAACTCGCCCGGTTACAACGGTATGTGTATTTTTTCCCTAGGCCATTCTGGTTAAGCGTTTGGAGCAGCAGAATTGTGAAAAATTTTTTGCCTTCTCTACCATTTCTTGGCTTCAAACTCCCATATCTCGCGAACGGATTGACCTAACCCAAAAATTCCTATTGCGTCTGAAGGTAGAAACTCGCCCGATTATAACGGTATGTGTATTTTTTCCCTAGGCCATTCTGGTTAAGCGTTTGGAGCAGCAGAATTGTGAAAAATTTTTTGCCTTCTCTACCATTTCTTGGCTTCAAACTCCCATATCTCGCGAACGGATTGACCTAACCCAAAAATTCCTATTGCATCTGAAGGTAGAAACTCGCCCGATTACAACGGTATGTGTATTTTTTCCCTAGGCCATTCTGGTTAAGCGTTTGGAGCAGCAGAATTGCGAAAAATTTTTTGCCTTCTCTACCATTTTTTGGCTTCAAACTCCCATATCTCGCGAACGGATTGAACTAACCCAAAAATTCCTATTGCATCTGAAAGTAGAAACTCGCCCGATTATAACGGTATGTGTATTTTTTCCCTAGGCCATTCTGGTTAAGCTTTTGGAGCAGCAAAATTGTGAAAAATTTTTTGCCCTCTCTACCATTTCTTGGCTTCAAACTCCCATATCTCGCGAACGGATTGACCTAACCCAAAAATTCGTATTGCATCTGAAGGTAGAAACTCGCCCGATTACAACGGTATGTGTATTTTTTCCCTAGGCCATTCTGGTTAAGCGTTTGGAGCAGCTGAATTGCGAAAAATTTTTTGCCTTCTCAACCATTTCTTGGCTTCAAACTCCCATATCTCGCGAACGGATTGACCTAACCCAAAAATTCCTATTGCATCTGAAAGTAGAAACTCGCCCGATTATAACGGTATGTGTATTTTTTCCCTAGGCCATTCTGGTTAAGCGTTTGGAGCAGCAGAAGTGCGAAAAATTTGTTGTCTTCTCAACCATTTCTTAGCTTCAAACTCCCATATCTCGCGAACGGATTGACCTAACCCAAAAATTCCTGTTGCATCTGAAAGTAGAAACTCGCCCGATTACAACGGTATGTGTAATTTTTCCCTAGGCCATTCTGGTTAAGCGTTCGGAGCAGCAGAATTGCGAAAAATTTTTTGCCTTCTCAACCATTTCTTGGCTTCAAAGTCCCATATCTCGCGAACGGATTGACCTAACCCAAGAATTCCTATTGCATCTGAAAGTAGAAACTCGCCCGATTACAACGGTATGTGTATTTTTTCCCTAGGCCATTCTGGTTAAGCTTTTGGAGCAGCAGAAGTGTGAAAAATTTTTTGCCTTCTCTACCATTTCTTGGCTTCAAACTCCCATATCTCGCGAAAGGATTGACCTAACCCAAATATTCCTATTGCATCTGATGGTAGAAACTCGCCCGATTACAACGGTATGTGTATTTTTTCCCTAGGCCATTCTGGTTAAGCGTTTGGAGCAGCAGAAGTGCGAAAAATTTGTTGTCTTCTCAACCATTTCTTAGCTTCAAACTCCCATATCTCGCGAACGGATTGACCAAACCCAAAAATTCCTATTGCATGTGAAAGTAGAAACTCGCCCGATTACAACGGTATGTGTATTTTTTCCCTAGGCCATTCTGGTTAAGCTTTTGGAGCAGCAGAATTGTGAAAAATTTTTTGCCTTCTCTACCATTTCTTGGCTTCAAACTGCCATATCTCGCGAACGGATTGACCTAACCCAAAAATTCCTATTGCATCTGAAGGTAGAAACTCGCCCGGTTACAACGGTATGTGTATTTTTTCCCTAGGCCATTCTGGTTAAGCGTTTGGAGCAGCAGAATTGTGAAAAATTTTTTGCCTTCTCTACCATTTCTTGGCTTCAAACTCCCATATCTCGCGAAAGGATTGACCTAACCCAAATATTCCTATTGCATCTGATGGTAGAAACTCGCCCGATTACAACGGTATGTGTATTTTTTCCCTAGGCCATTCTGGTTAAGCTTTTGGAGCAGCAGAATTGTGAAAAATTTTTTGCCTTCTCTACCATTTCTTGGCTTCAAACTGCCATATCTCGCGAACGGATTGACCTAACCCAAAAATTCCTATTGCATCTGAAGGTAGAAACTCGCCCGGTTACAACGGTATGTGTATTTTTTCCCTAGGCCATTCTGGTTAAGCGTTTGGAGCAGCAGAATTGTGAAAAATTTTTTGCCTTCTCTACCATTTCTTGGCTTCAAACTCCCATATCTCGCGAAAGGATTGACCTAACCCAAATATTCCTATTGCATCTGATGGTAGAAACTCGCCCGATTACAACGGTATGTGTATTTTTTCCCTAGGCCATTCTGGTTAAGCGTTTGGAGCAGCAGAAGTGCGAAAAATTTGTTGTCTTCTCAACCATTTCTTAGCTTCAAACTCCCATATCTCGCGAACGGATTGACCAAACCCAAAAATTCCTATTGCATGTGAAAGTAGAAACTCGCCCGATTACAACGGTATGTGTATTTTTTCCCTAGGCCATTCTGGTTAAGCTTTTGGAGCAGCAGAATTGTGAAAAATTTTTTGCCTTCTCTACCATTTCTTGGCTTCAAACTGCCATATCTCGCGAACGGATTGACCTAACCCAAAAATTCCTATTGCATCTGAAGGTAGAAACTCGCCCGGTTACAACGGTATGTGTATTTTTTCCCTAGGCCATTCTGGTTAAGCGTTTGGAGCAGCAGAATTGTGAAAAATTTTTTGCCTTCTCTACCATTTCTTGGCTTCAAACTCCCATATCTCGCGAACGGATTGACCTAACCCAAAAATTCCTATTGCATCTGAAGGTAGAAACTCGCCCGGTTACAACGGTATGTGTATTTTTTCCCTAGGCCATTCTGGTTAAGCGTTTGGAGCAGCAGAATTGTGAAAAATTTTTTGCCTTCTCTACCATTTCTTGGCTTCAAACTCCCATATCTCGCGAACGGATTGACCTAACCCAAAAATTCCTATTGCGTCTGAAGGTAGAAACTCGCCCGATTACAACGGTATGTGTATTTTTTCCCTAGGCCATTCTGGTTAAGCGTTTGGAGCAGCAGAATTGCGAAAAATTTTTTGCCTTCTCTACCATTTTTTGGCTTCAAACTCCCATATCTCGCGAACGGATTGACCTAACCCAAAAATTCCTATTGCATCTGAAAGTAGAAACTCGCCCGATTTTAACGGTATGTGTATTTTTTCCCTAGGCCATTCTGGTTAAGCTTTTGGAGCAGCAGAATTGCGAAAAATTTTTTGCCTTCTCAACCATTTCTTGGCTTCAAACTCCCATATCTCGCGAACGGATTGACCTAACCCTAAAATTCCTATTGCATCTGAAAGTAGAAACTCGCCCGATTATAACGGTATGTATATTTTTTCCCTAGGCCATTCTGGTTAAGCTTTTGGAGCAGCAGAATTGTGAAAAATTTTTTGCCTTCTCTACCATTTCTTGGCTTCAAACTCCCATATCTCGCGAACGGATTGACCTAACCCAAAAATTCCTATTGCATCTGAAGGTAGAAACTCGCCCGATTACAACGATATGTGTATTTTTTCCCTAGGCCATTCTGGTTAAGCGTTTGGAGCAGCAGAATTGCGAAAAATTTTTTGCCTTCTCAACCATTTCTTGGCTTCAAACTCCCATATCTCGCGAACGGATTGACCTAACCCAAACATTCCTATTGCATCTGAAGGTAGAAACTCGCCCGATTACAACGGTATGTGTATTTTTTCCCTAGGCCATTCTGGTTAAGCGTTTGGAGCAGCAGAATTGCGAAAAATTTTTTGCCTTATCTAGCATTTTTTGGCTTCAAACTCCCATATCTCGCGAACGGATTGACCTAACCCAAAAATTCCTATTGCATCTGAAAGTAGAACCTCGCCCGATTATAACGGTATGTGTATTTTTTCCCTATGCCATTCTGTTTAAGCGTTTGGAGCAGCAGAAGTGCGAAAAATTTGTTGTCTGCTCAACCATTTCTTAGCTTCAAACTCCCATATCTCGCGAACGGATTGACCTAACCCAAAAATTCCTGTTGCATCTGAAAGTAGAAACTCGCCCGATTACAACGGTTTTTCTACTTTTTCCCTAGGCCATTCTGGTTAAGCGTTTGGAGCAGCAGAATTGTGAAAAATTTTTTGCCTTCTCTACCATTTCTTGGCTTCAAACTCCCATATCTCGCGAACGGATTGACCTAACCCAAATATTCCTATTGCATCTGATGGTAGAAACTCGCCCGATTACAACGGTATGTGTAATTTTTCCCTAGGCCATTCTGGTTAAGCGTTTGGAGCAGCAGAAGTGCGAAAAATTTGTTGTCTTCTCAACCATTTCTTAGCTTCAAACTCCCATATCTCGCGAACGGATTGACCTAACCCAAAAATTCCTGTTGCATCTGAAAGTAGAAACTCGCCCGATTATAACGGTATGTGTATTTTTTCCCTAGGCCATTCTGGTTAAGCGTTTGGAGCAGCAGAATTGCGAAAAATTTTTTGCCTTCTCAACCATTTCTTGGCTTCAAAGTCCCATATCTCGCGAACGGATTGACCTAACCCAAAAATTCCTATTGCATCTGAAAGTAGAAACTCGCCCGATTACAACGGTATGTGTATTTTTTCCCTAGGCCATTCTGGTTAAGCTTTTGGAGCAGCAGAAATGTGAAAAATTTTTTGCCTTCTCTACCATTTCTTGGCTTCAAACTCCCATATCTCGCGAAAGGATTGACCTAACCCAAATATTCCTATTGCATCTGATGGTAGAAACTCGCCCTATTACAACGGTATGTGTATTTTTTCCCTAGGCCATTCTGGTTAAGCGTTTGGAGCAGCAGAAGTGCGAAAAATTTGTTGTCTTCTCAACCATTTCTTAGCTTCAAACTCCCATATCTCGCGAACGGATTGACCAAACCCAAAAATTCCTATTGCATGTGAAAGTAGAAACTCGCCCGATTACAACGGTATGTGTATTTTTTCCCTAGGCCATTCTGGTTAAGCTTTTGGAGCAGCAGAATTGTGAAAAATTTTTTGCCTTCTCTACCATTTCTTGGCTTCAAACTGCCATATCTCGCGAACGGATTGACCTAACCCAAAAATTCCTATTGCATCTGAAGGTAGAAACTCGCCCGGTTACAACGGTATGTGTATTTTTTCCCTAGGCCATTCTGGTTAAGCGTTTGGAGCAGCAGAATTGTGAAAAATTTTTTGCCTTCTCTACCATTTCTTGGCTTCAAACTCCCATATCTCGCGAAAGGATTGACCTAACCCAAATATTCCTATTGCATCTGATGGTAGAAACTCGCCCGATTACAACGGTATGTGTATTTTTTCCCTAAGCCATTCTGGTTAAGCGTTTGGAGCAGCAGAAGTGCGAAAAATTTGTTGTCTTCTCAACCATTTCTTAGCTTCAAACTCCCATATCTCGCGAACGGATTGACCAAACCCAAAAATTCCTATTGCATGTGAAAGTAGAAACTCGCCCGATTACAACGGTATGTGTATTTTTTCCCTAGGCCATTCTGGTTAAGCTTTTGGAGCAGCAGAATTGTGAAAAATTTTTTGCCTTCTCTACCATTTCTTGGCTTCAAACTGCCATATCTCGCGAACGGATTGACCTAACCCAAAAATTCCTATTGCATCTGAAGGTAGAAACTCGCCCGGTTACAACGGTATGTGTATTTTTTCCCTAGGCCATTCTGGTTAAGCGTTTGGAGCAGCAGAATTGTGAAAAATTTTTTGCCTTCTCTACCATTTCTTGGCTTCAAACTCCCATATCTCGCGAACGGATTGACCTAACCCAAAAATTCCTATTGCGTCTGAAGGTAGAAACTCGCCCGATTATAACGGTATGTGTATTTTTTCCCTAGGCCATTCTGGTTAAGCGTTTGGAGCAGCAGAATTGTGAAAAATTTTTTGCCTTCTCTACCATTTCTTGGCTTCAAACTCCCATATCTCGCGAACGGATTGACCTAACCCAAAAATTCCTATTGCATCTGAAGGTAGAAACTCGCCCGATTACAACGGTATGTGTATTTTTTCCCTAGGCCATTCTGGTTAAGCGTTTGGAGCAGCAGAATTGCGAAAAATTTTTTGCCTTCTCTACCATTTTTTGGCTTCAAACTCCCATATCTCGCGAACGGATTGAACTAACCCAAAAATTCCTATTGCATCTGAAAGTAGAAACTCGCCCGATTATAACGGTATGTGTATTTTTTCCCTAGGCCATTCTGGTTAAGCTTTTGGAGCAGCAAAATTGTGAAAAATTTTTTGCCCTCTCTACCATTTCTTGGCTTCAAACTCCCATATCTCGCGAACGGATTGACCTAACCCAAAAATTCGTATTGCATCTGAAGGTAGAAACTCGCCCGATTACAACGGTATGTGTATTTTTTCCCTAGGCCATTCTGGTTAAGCGTTTGGAGCAGCTGAATTGCGAAAAATTTTTTGCCTTCTCAACCATTTCTTGGCATCAAACTCCCATATCTCGCGAACGGATTGACCTAACCCAAAAATTCCTATTGCATCTGAAAGTAGAAACTCGCCCGATTATAACGGTATGTGTATTTTTTCCCTAGGCCATTCTGGTTAAGCGTTTGGAGCAGCAGAAGTGCGAAAAATTTGTTGTCTTCTCAACCATTTCTTAGCTTCAAACTCCCATATCTCGCGAACGGATTGACCTAACCCAAAAATTCCTGTTGCATCTGAAAGTAGAAACTCGCCCGATTACAACGGTATGTGTAATTTTTCCCTAGGCCATTCTGGTTAAGCGTTCGGAGCAGCAGAATTGCGAAAAATTTTTTGCCTTCTCAACCATTTCTTGGCTTCAAAGTCCCATATCTCGCGAACGGATTGACCTAACCCAAGAATTCCTATTGCATCTGAAAGTAGAAACTCGCCCGATTACAACGGTATGTGTATTTTTTCCCTAGGCCATTCTGGTTAAGCTTTTGGAGCAGCAGAAATGTGAAAAATTTTTTGCCTTCTCTACCATTTCTTGGCTTCAAACTCCCATATCTCGCGAAAGGATTGACCTAACCCAAATATTCCTATTGCATCTGATGGTAGAAACTCGCCCGATTACAACGGTATGTGTATTTTTTCCCTAGGCCATTCTGGTTAAGCGTTTGGAGCAGCAGAAGTGCGAAAAATTTGTTGTCTTCTCAACCATTTCTTAGCTTCAAACTCCCATATCTCGCGAACGGATTGACCAAACCCAAAAATTCCTATTGCATGTGAAAGTAGAAACTCGCCCGATTACAACGGTATGTGTATTTTTTCCCTAGGCCATTCTGGTTAAGCTTTTGGAGCAGCAGAATTGTGAAAAATTTTTTGCCTTCTCTACCATTTCTTGGCTTCAAACTGCCATATCTCGCGAACGGATTGACCTAACCCAAAAATTCCTATTGCATCTGAAGGTAGAAACTCGCCCGGTTACAACGGTATGTGTATTTTTTCCCTAGGCCATTCTGGTTAAGCGTTTGGAGCAGCAGAATTGCGAAAAATTTTTTGCCTTCTCAACCATTTCTTGGCTTCAAACTCCCATATCTCGCGAACGGATTGACATAACCCAAAAATTCCTATTGCATCTGAAAGTAGAAACTCGCCCGATTATAACGGTATGTGTATTTTTTCCCTAGGCCATTCTGGTTAAGCGTTTGGAGCAGCAGAAGTGCGAAAAATTTGTTGTCTTCTCAACCATTTCTTAGCTTCAAACTCCCATATCTCGCGAACGGATCGACCTAACCCAAAAATTCCTGTTGCATCTGAAAGTAGAAACTCGCCCGATTACAACGGTTTTTCTATTTTTTCCCTAGGCCATTCTGGTTAAGCGTTTGGAGCAGCAGAATTGTGAAAAATTTTTTGCCTTCTCTACCATTTCTTGGCTTCAAACTCCCATATCTCGCGAACGGATTGACCTAACCCAAAAATTCCTATTGCATCTGAAGGTAGAAACTCGCCCGATTACAACGGTATGTGTATTTTTTCCCTAGGCCATTCTGGTTAAGCGTTTGGAGCAGCAGAATTGCGAAAAATTTTTTGCCTTCTCTACCATTTTTTGGCTTCAAACTCCCATATCTCGCGAACGGATTGACCTAACCCAAAAATTCCTATTGCATCTGAAAGTAGAAACTCGCCCGATTTTAACGGTATGTGTATTTTTTCCCTAGGCCATTCTGGTTAAGCTTTTGGAGCAGCAGAATTGCGAAAAATTTTTTGCCTTCTCAACCATTTCTTGGCTTCAAACTCCCATATCTCGCGAACGGATTGACCTAACCCAAAAATTCCTATTGCATCTGAAAGTAGAAACTCGCCCGATTATAACGGTATGTGTATTTTTTCCCTAGGCCATTCTGGTTAAGCGTTTGGAGCAGCAGAATTGTGAAAAATTTTTTGCCTTCTCTACCATTTCTTGGCTTCAAACTCCCATATCTCGCGAACGGATTGACCTAACCCAAAAATTCCTATTGCATCTGAAGGTAGAAACTCGCCCGATTACAACGGTATGTGTATTTTTTCCCTAGGCCATTCTGGTTAAGCGTTTGGAGCAGCTGAATTGCGAAAAATTTTTTGCCTTCTCAACCATTTCTTGGCTTCAAACTCCCATATCTCGCGAACGGATTGACCTAACCCAAAAATTCCTATTGCATCTGAAAGTAGAAACTCGCCCGATTATAACGGTATGTGTATTTTTTCCCTAGGCCATTCTGGTTAAGCGTTTGGAGCAGCAGAAGTGCGAAAAATTTGTTGTCTTCTCAACCATTTCTTAGCTTCAAACTCCCATATCTCGCGAACGGATTGACCTAACCCAAAAATTCCTGTTGCATCTGAAAGTAGAAACTCGCCCGATTACAACGGTATGTGTAATTTTTCCCTAGGCCATTCTGGTTAAGCGTTCGGAGCAGCAGAATTGCGAAAAATTTTTTGCCTTCTCAACCATTTCTTGGCTTCAAAGTCCCATATCTCGCGAACGGATTGACCTAACCCAAGAATTCCTATTGCATCTGAAAGTAGAAACTCGCCCGATTACAACGGTATGTGTATTTTTTCCCTAGGCCATTCTGGTTAAGCTTTTGGAGCAGCAGAAATGTGAAAAATTTTTTGCCTTCTCTACCATTTCTTGGCTTCAAACTCCCATATCTCGCGAAAGGATTGACCTAACCCAAATATTCCTATTGCATCTGATGGTAGAAACTCGCCCGATTACAACGGTATGTGTATTTTTTCCCTAGGCCATTCTGGTTAAGCGTTTGGAGCAGCAGAAGTGCGAAAAATTTGTTGTCTTCTCAACCATTTCTTAGCTTCAAACTCCCATATCTCGCGAACGGATTGACCAAACCCAAAAATTCCTATTGCATGTGAAAGTAGAAACTCGCCCGATTACAACGGTATGTGTATTTTTTCCCTAGGCCATTCTGGTTAAGCTTTTGGAGCAGCAGAATTGTGAAAAATTTTTTGCCTTCTCTACCATTTCTTGGCTTCAAACTGCCATATCTCGCGAACGGATTGACCTAACCCAAAAATTCCTATTGCATCTGAAGGTAGAAACTCGCCCGGTTACAACGGTATGTGTATTTTTTCCCTAGGCCATTCTGGTTAAGCGTTTGGAGCAGCAGAATTGCGAAAAATTTTTTGCCTTCTCAACCATTTCTTGGCTTCAAACTCCCATATCTCGCGAACGGATTGACATAACCCAAAAATTCCTATTGCATCTGAAAGTAGAAACTCGCCCGATTATAACGGTATGTGTATTTTTTCCCTAGGCCATTCTGGTTAAGCGTTTGGAGCAGCAGAAGTGCGAAAAATTTGTTGTCTTCTCAACCATTTCTTAGCTTCAAACTCCCATATCTCGCGAACGGATCGACCTAACCCAAAAATTCCTGTTGCATCTGAAAGTAGAAACTCGCCCGATTACAACGGTTTTTCTATTTTTTCCCTAGGCCATTCTGGTTAAGCGTTTGGAGCAGCAGAATTGTGAAAAATTTTTTGCCTTCTCTACCATTTCTTGGCTTCAAACTCCCATATCTCGCGAACGGATTGACCTAACCCAAAAATTCCTATTGCATCTGAAGGTAGAAACTCGCCCGATTACAACGGTATGTGTATTTTTTCCCTAGGCCATTCTGGTTAAGCGTTTGGAGCAGCAGAATTGCGAAAAATTTTTTGCCTTCTCTACCATTTTTTGGCTTCAAACTCCCATATCTCGCGAACGGATTGACCTAACCCAAAAATTCCTATTGCATCTGAAAGTAGAAACTCGCCCGATTTTAACGGTATGTGTATTTTTTCCCTAGGCCATTCTGGTTAAGCTTTTGGAGCAGCAGAATTGCGAAAAATTTTTTGCCTTCTCAACCATTTCTTGGCTTCAAACTCCCATATCTCGCGAACGGATTGACCTAACCCAAAAATTCCTATTGCATCTGAAAGTAGAAACTCGCCCGATTATAACGGTATGTGTATTTTTTCCCTAGGCCATTCTGGTTAAGCGTTTGGAGCAGCAGAAGTGCGAAAAATTGGTTGTCTTCTCAAGCATTTCTTAGCTTCAAACTCCCATATCTCGCGAACGGATTGACCTAACCCAAAAATTCCTGTTGCATCTGAAAGTAGAAACTCGCCCGATTACAACGGTGTTTCTATTTTTTCCCTAGGCCATTCTGGTTAAGCGTTTGGAGCAGCAGAATTGTGAAAAATTTTTTGCCTTCTCTACCATTTCTTGGCTTCAAACTCCCATATCTCGCGAACGGATTGACCTAACCCAAAAATTCCTATTGCATCTGAAGGTAGAAACTCGCCCGATTACAACGGTATGTGTATTTTTTCCCTAGGCCATTCTGGTTAAGCGTGTGGAGCAGCAGAATTGCGAAAAATTTTTTGCCTTCTCTACCATTTTTTGGCTTCAAACTCCCATATCTCGCGAACGGATTGAACTAACCCAAAAATTCCTATTGCATCTGAAAGTAGAAACTCGCCCGATTATAACGGTATGTGTATTTTTTCCCTAGGCCATTCTGGTTAAGCTTTTGGAGCAGCAGAATTGTGAAAAATTTTTTGCCCTCTCTACCATTTCTTGGCTTCAAACTCCCATATCTCGCGAACGGATTGACCTAACCCAAAAATTCGTATTGCATCTGAAGGTAGAAACTCGCCCGATTACAACGGTATGTGTATTTTTTCCCTAGGCCATTCTGGTTAAGCGTTTGGAGCAGCTGAATTGCGAAAAATTTTTTGCCTTCTCAACCATTTCTTGGCTTCAAACTCCCATATCTCGCGAACGGATTGACCTAACCCAAAAATTCCTATTGCATCTGAAAGTAGAAACTCGCCCGATTATAACGGTATGTGTATTTTTTCCCTAGGCCATTCTGGTTAAGCGTTTGGAGCAGCAGAAGTGCGAAAAATTTGTTGTCTTCTCAACCATTTCTTAGCTTCAAACTCCCATATCTCGCGAACGGATTGACCTAACCCAAAAATTCCTGTTGCATCTGAAAGTAGAAACTCGCCCGATTACAACGGTATGTGTAATTTTTCCCTAGGCCATTCTGGTTAAGCGTTCGGAGCAGCAGAATTGCGAAAAATTTTTTGCCTTCTCAACCATGTCTTGGCTTCAAAGTCCCATATCTCGCGAACGGATTGACCTAACCCAAAAATTCCTATTGCATCTGAAAGTAGAAACTCGCCCGATTACAACGGTATGTGTATTTTTTCCCTAGGCCATTCTGGTTAAGCTTTTGGAGCAGCAGAATTGTGAAAAATTTTTTGCCTTCTCTACCATTTCTTGGTTTCAAACTCCCATATCTCGCGAACGGATTGACCTAACCCAAAAATTCCTATTGCATCTGAAAGTAGAAACTCGCCCGATTACAACGGTATGTGTATTTTTTCCCTAGGCCATTCTGGTTAAGCTTTTGGAGCAGCAAAATTGTGAAAAATTTTTTGCCTTCTCTACCATTTCTTGGCTTCAAACTCCCATATCTCGCGAACGGATTGACCTAACCCAAAAATTCATATTGCATCTGAAGGTAGAAACTCGCCCGATTACAACGGTATGTGTATTTTTTCCCTAGGCCATTCTGGTTAAGCGTTTGGAGCAGCAGAAGTGCGAAAAATTTGTTGTCTTCTCAACCATTTCTTAGCTTCAAACTCCCATATCTCGCGAACGGATTGACCTAACCCAAAAATTCCTGTTGCATCTGAAAGTAGAAACTCGCCCGATTACAACGGTTTTTCTATTTTTTCCCTAGGCCATTCTGGTTAAGCGTTTGGAGCAGCAGAATTGTGAAAAATTTTTTGCCTTCTCAACCATTTCTTGGCTTCAAATTCCCATATCTCGCGAACGGATTGAACTAACCCGAAAATTCCTATTGCATCTCAAAGTAGAAACTCGCTCGATTACAACGGTATGTGTAATTTTTCCCTAGGCCATTCTGGTTAAGCGTTCGGAGCAGCAGAATTGCGAAAAATTTTTTGCCTTCTCAACCATGTCTTGGCTTCAAAGTCCCATATCTCGCGAACGGATTGACCTAACCTAAAAATTCCTATTGCATCTGAAGGTAGAAACTCGCCCGATTACAACGATATGTGTATTTTTTCCCTAGGCCATTCTGGTTAAGCGTTTGGAGCAGCAGAATTGCGAAAAATTTTTTGCCTTCTCAACCATTTCTTGGCTTCAAACTCCCATATCTCGCGAACGGATTGACCTAACCCAAAAATTCCTATTGCATCTGAAAGTAGAAACTCGCCCGATTATAACGGTATGTGTTTTTTTTCCCTAGGCCATTCTGGTTAAGCGTTTGGAGCAGCAGAAGTGCGAAAAATTTGTTGTCTTCTCAACCATTTCTTAGCTTCAAACTCCCATATCTCGCGAACGGATTGACCTATCCCAAAAATTCCTGTTGCATCTGAAAGTAGAAACTCGCCCGATCACAACGGTTTTTCTATTTTTTCCCTAGGCCAATCTGGTTAAGCGTTTGGAGCAGCAGAATTGCGAAAAATTTTTTGCCTTCTCTACCATTTCTTGGCTTCAAACTCCCATATCTCGCGAACGGATTGACCTAACCCAAAAATTCCTATTGCATCTGAAAGTAGAAACTCGCCCGATTATAACGGTATGTGTATTTTTTCCCTAGGCCATTCTGGTTAAGCGTTTGGAGCAGCAGAAGTGCGAAAAATTTGTTGTCTTCTCAACCATTTCTTAGCTTCAAACTCCCATATCTCGCGAACGGATTGACCTATCCCAAAAATTCCTGTTGCATCTGAAAGTAGAAACTCGCCCGATTACAACGGTTTTTCTATTTTTTCCCTAGGCCATTCTGGTTAAGCGATTGGAGCAGCAGAATTGTGAAAAATTTTTTGCCTTCTCTACCATTTCTTGGCTTCAAACTCCCATATCTCGCGAACGGATTGACCTAACCCAAAAATTCCTATTGCATCTGAAGGTAGAAACTCGCCCGATTACAACGGTATGTGTATTTTTTCCCTAGGCCATTCTGGTTAAGCGTTTGGAGCAGCAGAATTGCGAAAAATTTTTTGCCTTCTCTAGCATTTTTTGGCTTCAAACTCCCATATCTCGCGAACGGATTGACCTAACCCAAAAATTCCTATTGCATCTGAAAGTAGAAACTCGCCCGATTATAACGGTATGTGTATTTTTTCCCTATGCCATTCTGGTTAAGCGTTTGGAGCAGCAGAAGTGCGAAAAATTTGTTGTCTTCTCAACCATTTCTTAGCTTCAAACTCCCATATCTCGCGAACGGATTGACCTAACCCAAAAATTCCTGTTGCATCTTAAAGTAGAAACTCGCCCGATTACAACGGTTTTTCTACTTTTTCCCTAGGCCATTCTGGTTAAGCGTTTGGAGCAGCAGAATTGCGAAAAATTTTTTGCCTTCTCTACCATTTTTTGGCTTCAAACTCCCATATCTCGCGAACGGATTGACCTAACCCAAAAATTCCTATTGCATCTGAAAGTAGAAACTCGCCCGATTATAACGGTATGTGTATTTTTTCCCTAGGCCATTCTGGTTAAGCGTTTGGAGCAGCAGAAGTGCGAAAAATTTGTTGTCTTCTCAACCATTTCTTAGCTTCAAACTCCCATATCTCGCGAACGGATTGACCTAACCCAAAAATTCCTGTTGCATCTGAAAGTAGAAACTCGCCCGATTACAACGGTTCTTCTATTTTTTCCCTAGGCCATTCTGGTTAAGCGTTTGGAGCAGCAGAAGTGCGAAAAATTTGTTGTCTTCTCAACCATTTCTTAGCTTCAAACTCCCATATCTCGCGAACGGATTGACCTAACCCAAAAATTCCTATTGCATCTGATGGTAGAAACTCGCCCGATTACAACGGTTTTTCTATTTTTTCCCTAGGCCATTCTGGTTAAGCGTTTGGAGCAGCAGAATTGCGAAAAATTTTTTGCCTTCTCAACCATTTCTTGGCTTCAAAGTCCCATATCTCGCGAACGGATTGACCTAACCCAAAAATTCCTATTGCATCTGAAAGTAGAAACTCGCCCGATTACAACGGTATGTGTATTTTTTCCCTAGGCCATTCTGGTTAAGCTTTTGGAGCAGCAGAATTGTGAAAAATTTTTTGCCTTCTCTACCATTTCTTGGCTTCAAACTCCCATATCTCGCGAACGGATTGACCTAACCCAAATATTCCTATTGCATCTGATGGTAGAAACTCGCCCGATTACAACGATATGTGTATTTTTTCCCTAGGCCATTCTGGTTAAGCGTTTGGAGCAGCAGAATTGCGAAAAATTTTTTGCCTTCTCAACCATTTCTTGGCTTCAAACTCCCATATCTCGCGAACGGATTGACCTAATCCAAAAATTCCTATTGCATCTGAAAGTAGAAAATCGCCCGATTGTAACGGTATGTGTATTTTTTCCCTAGGCCATTCTGGTTGAGCGTTTGGAGCAGCAGAAGTGCGAAAAATTTGTTGTCTTCTCAACCATTTCTTAGATTCAAACTCCCATATCTCGCGAACGGATTGACCTAACCCAAAAATTCCTGTTGCATCTGAAAGTAGAAACTCGCCCGATTACAACGGTTTTTCTATTTTTCCCTAGGCCATTCTGGTTAAGCGTTTGGAGCAGCAGAAGTGCGAAAAATTTGTTGCCTTCTCAACCATTTCTTAGCTTCAAACTCCCATATCTCGCGAACGGATTGACCTAACCCAAAAATTCCTGTTGCATCTGAAAGTAGAAACTCGCCCGATTACAACGGTTTTTCTATTTTTCCCTAGGCCATTCTGGTTAAGCGTTTGGAGCAGCAGAAGTGCGAAAAATTTGTTGTCTTCTCAAGCATTTCTTAGCTTCAAACTCCCATATCTCGCGAACGGATTGACCTAACCCAAAAATTCCTGTTGCATCTGAAAGTAGAAACTCGCCCGATTACAACGGTTTTTCTATTTTTTCCCTAGGCCATTCTGGTTAAGCGTTTGGAGCAGCAGAATTGTGAAAAATTTTTTGCCTTCTCAACCATTTCTTGGCTTCAAAGTCCCATATCTCGCGAACGGATTGACCTAACCCAAAAATTCCTATTGCATCTGAAAGTAGAAACTCGTCCGATTATAACGGTATGTATATTTTTTCCCTAGGCCATTCTGGTTAAGCTTTTGGAGCAGCAGAATTGTGAAAAATTTTTTGCCTTCTCTACCATTTCTTGGCTTCAAACTCCCATATCTCGCGAACGGATTGACCTAACCCAAAAATTCCTATTGCATCTGAAGGTAGAAACACGCCCGATTACAACGATATGTGTATTTTTTCCCTAGGCCATTCTGGTTAAGCGTTTGGAGCAGCAGAATTGCGAAAAATTTTTTGCCTTCTCTACCATTTCTTAGCTTCAAACTCCCATATCTCGCGAACGGATTGACCTAACCCAAAAATTCCTGTTGCATCTGAAAGTAGAAACTCGCCCGATTACAACGGTTTTTCTATTTTTTCCCTAGGCCATTCTGGTTAAGCGTTTGGAGCAGCAGAATTGTGAAAAATTTTTTGCCTTCTCTACCATTTCTTGGCTTCAAACTCCCATATCTCGCGAACGGATTGACCTAACCCAAAAATTCCTATTGCATCTGAAAGTAGAAACTCGCCCGATTATAACGGTATGTATATTTTTTCCCTAGGCCATTCTTGTTAAGCTTTTGGAGCAGCAGAATTGTGAAAAATTTTTTGCCTTCTCTACCATTTCTTGGCTTCAAACTCCCATATCTCGCGAACGGATTGACCTAACCCAAAAATTCCTATTGCATCTGAAGGCAGAAACTCGCCCGATTACAACGATATGTGTATTTTTTCCCTAGGCCATTCTGGTTAAGCGTTTGGAGCAGCAGAAGTGCGAAAAATTTGTTGTCTTCTCAACCATTTCTTAGCTTCAAACTCCCATATCTCGCGAACGGATTGACCTAACCCGAAAATTCCTGTTGCATCTGAAAGTAGAAACTCGCCCGATTACAACGGTTTTTCTATTTCTTCCCTAGGCCATTCTGGTTAAGCGTTTGGAGCAGCAGAATTGTGAAAAATTTTTTGCCTTCTCTACCATTTCTTGGCTTCAAACTCCCATATCTCGCGAACGGATTGACCTAACCCAAAAATTCCTATTGCATCTGAAGGTAGAAACACGCCCGATTACAACGATATGTGTATTTTTTCCCTAGGCCATTCTGGTTAAGCGTTTGGAGCAGCAGAATTGTGAAAAATTTTTTGCCTTCTCTACCATTTCTTGGCTTCAAACTCCCATATCTCGCGAACGGATTGACCTATCCCAAAAATTCCTGTTGCATCTGAAAGTAGAAACTCGCCCGATTACAACGGTTTTTCTATTTTTTCCCTAGGCCATTCTGGTTAAGCGATTGGAGCAGCAGAATTGTGAAAAATTTTTTGCCTTCTCTACCATTTCTTGGCTTCAAACTCCCATATCTCGCGAACGGATTGACCTAACCCAAAAATTCCTATTGCATCTGAAGGTAGAAACTCGCCCGATTACAACGGTATGTGTATTTTTTCCCTAGGCCATTCTGGTTAAGCGTTTGGAGCAGCAGAATTGCGAAAAATTTTTTGCCTTCTCTAGCATTTTTTGGCTTCAAACTCCCATATCTCGCGAACGGATTGACCTAACCCAAAAATTCCTATTGCATCTGAAAGTAGAAACTCGCCCGATTATAACGGTATGTGTATTTTTTCCCTATGCCATTCTGGTTAAGCGTTTGGAGCAGCAGAAGTGCGAAAAATTTGTTGTCTTCTCAACCATTTCTTAGCTTCAAACTCCCATATCTCGCGAACGGATTGACCTAACCCAAAAATTCCTGTTGCATCTTAAAGTAGAAACTCGCCCGATTACAACGGTTTTTCTACTTTTTCCCTAGGCCATTCTGGTTAAGCGTTTGGAGCAGCAGAATTGCGAAAAATTTTTTGCCTTCTCTACCATTTTTTGGCTTCAAACTCCCATATCTCGCGAACGGATTGACCTAACCCAAAAATTCCTATTGCATCTGAAAGTAGAAACTCGCCCGATTATAACGGTATGTGTATTTTTTCCCTAGGCCATTCTGGTTAAGCGTTTGGAGCAGCAGAAGTGCGAAAAATTTGTTGTCTTCTCAACCATTTCTTAGCTTCAAACTCCCATATCTCGCGAACGGATTGACCTAACCCAAAAATTCCTGTTGCATCTGAAAGTAGAAACTCGCCCGATTACAACGGTTCTTCTATTTTTTCCCTAGGCCATTCTGGTTAAGCGTTTGGAGCAGCAGAAGTGCGAAAAATTTGTTGTCTTCTCAACCATTTCTTAGCTTCAAACTCCCATATCTCGCGAACGGATTGACCTAACCCAAAAATTCCTATTGCATCTGATGGTAGAAACTCGCCCGATTACAACGGTTTTTCTATTTTTTCCCTAGGCCATTCTGGTTAAGCGTTTGGAGCAGCAGAATTGCGAAAAATTTTTTGCCTTCTCAACCATTTCTTGGCTTCAAAGTCCCATATCTCGCGAACGGATTGACCTAACCCAAAAATTCCTATTGCATCTGAAAGTAGAAACTCGCCCGATTACAACGGTATGTGTATTTTTTCCCTAGGCCATTCTGGTTAAGCTTTTGGAGCAGCAGAATTGTGAAAAATTTTTTGCCTTCTCTACCATTTCTTGGCTTCAAACTCCCATATCTCGCGAACGGATTGACCTAACCCAAAAATTCCTATTGCATCTGAAAGTAGAAACTCGCCCGATTACAACGGTATGTGTATTTTTTCCCTAGGCCATTCTGGTTAAGCGTTTGGAGCAGCAGAATTGCGAAAAATTTTTTGCCTTCTCAACCATTTCTTGGCTTCAAACTCCCATATCTCGCGAACGGATTGACCTAATCCAAAAATTCCTATTGCATCTGAAAGTAGAAAATCGCCCGATTGTAACGGTATGTGTATTTTTTCCCTAGGCCATTCTGGTTGAGCGTTTGGAGCAGCAGAAGTGCGAAAAATTTGTTGTCTTCTCAACCATTTCTTAGATTCAAACTCCCATATCTCGCGAACGGATTGACCTAACCCAAAAATTCCTGTTGCATCTGAAAGTAGAAACTCGCCCGATTACAACGGTTTTTCTATTTTTCCCTAGGCCATTCTGGTTAAGCGTTTGGAGCAGCAGAAGTGCGAAAAATTTGTTGTCTTCTGAACCATTTCTTAGCTTCAAACTCCCATATCTCGCGAACGGATTGACCTAACCCAAAAATTCCTGTTGCATCTGAAAGTAGAAACTCGCCCGATTACAACGGTATGTGTATTTTTTCCCTAGGCCATTCTGGTTAAGCGTTTGGAGCAGCAGAATTGCGAAAAATTTTTTGCCTTCTCAACCATTTCTTGGCTTCAAAGTCCCATATCTCGCGAACGGATTAACCTAACCCAAAAATTCCTGTTGCATCTGAAAGTAGAAACTCGCCCGATTACAACGTTTTTTCTATTTTTTCCCTAGGCCATTCTGGTTAAGCGTTTGGAGCAGCAGAATTGTGAAAAATTTTTTGCCTTCTCTACCATTTCTTGGCTTCAAACGCCCATATCTCGCGAACGGATTGACCTAACCCAAAAATTCCTATTGCATCTGAAGGTAGAAACTCGCCCGATTACAACGGTATGTGTAGTTTTTCCCTAGGCCATTCTGGTTAAGCGTTTGGAGCAGCAGAATTGCGAAAAATTTTTTGCCTTCTCTACCATTTTTTGGCTTCAAACTCCCATATCTCGCGAACGGATTGACCTAACCCAAAAATTCCTATTGCATCTGAAAGTAGAAACTCGCCCGATTATAACGGTATGTGTATTTTTTCCCTAGGCCATTCTGGTGAAGCTTTTGGAGCAGCAGAATTGTGAAAAATTTTTTGCCTTCTCTACCATTTCTTGGCTTCAAACTCCCATATCTCGCGAACGGATTGACCTAACCCAAAAATTCCTATTGCATCTGAAGGTAGAAGCTCGCCCGATTACAAAGGTATGTGTATTTTTTCCCTAGGCCATTCTGGTTAAGCGTTTGGAGCAGCAGAATTGCGAAAAATTTTTTGCCTTCTCAACCATTTCTTGGCTTCAAACTCCCATATCTCGCGAACGGATTGACCAAACCCAAAAATTCCTATTGCATCTGAAAGTAGAAACTCGCCCGATTACAACGGTATGTGTATTTTTTTCCCTAGGCCATTCTGGTTAAGCTTTTGGAGCAGCAGAATTGTGAAAAATTTTTTGCCTTCTCTACCATTTCTTGGCTTCAAACTCCCATATCTCGCGAACGGATTGACCTAACCCAAAAATTCCTATTGCATCTGAAAGTAGAAACTCGCCCGATTATAACGGTATGTGTATTTTTTCCCTAGGCCATTCTGGTTAAGCGTTTGGAGCAGCAGAAGTGCGAAAAATTTGTTGTCTTCTCAACCATTTCTTAGCTTCAAACTCCCATATCTCGCGAACGGATTGACATAACCCAAAAATTCCTGTTGCATCTGAAAGTAGAAACTCGCCCGATTACAACGGTTTTTCTATTTTTTCCCTAGGCCATTCTGGTTAAGCGTTTGGAGCAGCAGAATTGTGAAAAATTTTCTGCCTTCTCTACCATTTCTTGGCTTCAAACTCCCATATCTCGCGAACGGATTGACCTAACCCAAAAATTCCTATTGCATCTGAAGGTAGAAACTCGCCCGATTACTACGGTATGTGTATTTTTTTCCCTAGGCCATTCTGATTAAGCGTTTGGAGCAGCAGAATTGCGAAAAATTTTTTGCCTTCTCTACCATTTTTTGGCTTCAAACTCCCATATCTCGCGAACGGATTGACCTAACCCAAAAATTCCTATTGCACCTGAAAGTAGAAACTCGCCCGATTATAACGGTATGTGTATTTTTTCCCTAGGCCATTCTGGTTAAGCTTTTGGAGCAGCAGAATTGTGAAAAATTTTTTGCCTTCTCTACCATTTCTTGGCTTCAAACTCCCATATCTCGCGAACGGATTGACCTAACCCAAAAATTCCTATTGCATCTGAAAGTAGAAACTCGCCCGATTACAACGGTATGTGTATTTTTTCCCTAGGCCATTCTGGTTAAGCGTTTGGAGCAGCAGAATTGCGAAAAATTTTTTGCCTTCTCAACCATTTCTTGGCTTCAAACTCCCATATCTCGCGAACGGATTGACCTAACCCAAAAATTCCTATTGCATCTGAAAGCAGAAACTCGCCCGATTATAACGGTATGTGTATTTTTTCCCTAGGCCATTCTGGTTAAGCGTTTGGAACAGCAGAAGTGCGAAAAATTTGTTGTCTTCTCAACCATTTCTTAGCTTCAAACTCCCATATCTCGCGAACGGATTGACCTAACCCAAAAATTCCTATTGCATCTGAAAGTAGAAACTCGCCCGATTATAACGGTATGTGTATTTTTTCCCTAGGCCATTCTGGTTAAGCTTTTGGAGCAGCAGAATTGTGAAAAATTTTTTGCCTTCTCTACCATTTCTTGGCTTCAAACTCCCATATCTCGCGAACGGATTGACCTAACCCAAAAATTCCTATTGCATCTGAAAGTAGAAACTCGCCCGATTATAACGGTATGTGTATTTTTTCCCTAGGCCATTCTGGTTAAGCGTTTGGAGCAGCAGAAGTGCGAAAAATTTGTTGTCTTCTCAACCATTTCTTAGCTTCAAACTCCCATATCTCGCGAACGGATTGACATAACCCAAAAATTCCTGTTGCATCTGAAAGTAGAAACTCGCCCGATTACAACGGTTTTTCTATTTTTTCCCTAGGCCATTCTGGTTAAGCGTTTGGAGCAGCAGAATTGTGAAAAATTTTCTGCCTTCTCTACCATTTCTTGGCTTCAAACTCCCATATCTCGCGAACGGATTGACCTAACCCAAAAATTCCTATTGCATCTGAAGGTAGAAACTCGCCCGATTACAACGGTATGTGTATTTTTTCCCTAGGCCATTCTGGTTAAGCGTTTGGAGCAGCAGAATTGCGAAAAATTTTTTGCCTTCTCTACCATTTTTTGGCTTCAAACTCCCATATCTCGCGAACGGATTGACCTAACCCAAAAATTCCTATTGCACCTGAAAGTAGAAACTCGCCCGATTATAACGGTATGTGTATTTTTTCCCTAGGCCATTCTGGTTAAGCTTTTGGAGCAGCAGAATTGTGAAAAATTTTTTGCCTTCTCTACCATTTCTTGGCTTCAAACTCCCATATCTCGCGAACGGATTGACCTAACCCAAAAATTCCTATTGCATCTGAAAGTAGAAACTCGCCCGATTACAACGGTATGTGTATTTTTTCCCTAGGCCATTCTGGTTAAGCGTTTGGAGCAGCAGAATTGCGAAAAATTTTTTGCCTTCTCAACCATTTCTTGGCTTCAAACTCCCATATCTCGCGAACGGATTGACCTAACCCAAAAATTCCTATTGCATCTGAAAGCAGAAACTCGCCCGATTATAACGGTATGTGTATTTTTTCCCTAGGCCATTCTGGTTAAGCGTTTGGAACAGCAGAAGTGCGAAAAATTTGTTGTCTTCTCAACCATTTCTTAGCTTCAAACTCCCATATCTCGCGAACGGATTGACCTAACCCAAAAATTCCTATTGCATCTGAAAGTAGAAACTCGCCCGATTATAACGGTATGTGTATTTTTTCCCTAGGCCATTCTGGTTAAGCGTTTGGAGCAGCAGAAGTGCGAAAAATTTGTTGTCTTCTCAACCATTTCTTAGCTTCAAACTCCCATATCTCGCGAACGGATTGACCAAACCCAAAAATTCCTATTGCATCTGAAAGTAGAAACTCGCCCGATTACAAGGGTATGTGTATTTTTTCCCTAGGCCATTCTGGTTAAGCTTTTGGAGCAGCAGAATTGTGAAAAATTTTTTGCCTTCTCTACCATTTCTTGGCTTCAAACTCCCATATCTCGCGAACGGATTGACCTAACCCAAAAATTCCTATTGCATCTGAAGGTAGAAACTCGCCCGGTTACAACGGTATGTGTATTTTTTCCCTAGGCCATTCTGGTTAAGCGTTTGGAGCAGCAGAATTGCGAAAAATTTTTTGCCTTCTCAACCATTTCTTGGCTTCAAACTCCCATATCTCGCGAACGGATTGACCTAACCCAAAAATTCCTATTGCATCTGAAAGTAGAAACTCGCCCGATTATAACGGTATGTGTATTTTTTCCCTAGGCCATTCTGGTTAAGCGTTTGGAGCAGCAGAAGTGCGAAAAATTTGTTGTCTTCTCAACCATTTCTTAGCTTCAAACTCCCATATCTCGCGAACGGATTGACCTAACCCAAAAATTCCTGTTGCATCTGAAAGTAGAAACTCGCCCGATTACAACGGTTTTTCTATTTTTTCCCTAGGCCATTCTGGTTAAGCGTTTGGAGCAGCAGAATTGTGAAAAATTTTTTGCCTTCTCTACCATTTCTTGGCTTCAAACGCCCATATCTCGCGAACGGATTGACCTAACCCAAAAATTCCTATTGCATCTGAAGGTAGAAACTCGCCCGATTACAACGGTATGTGTAGTTTTTCCCTAGGCCATTCTGGTTAAGCGTTTGGAGCAGCAGAATTGCGAAAAATTTTTTGCCATCTCTACCATTTTTTGGCTTCAAACACCCATATCTCGCGAACGGATTGACCTAACCCAAAAATTCCTATTGCATCTGAAAGTAGAAACTCGCCCGATTATAACGGTATGTGTATTTTTTCCCTAGGCCATTCTGGTGAAGCTTTTGGAGCAGCAGAATTGTGAAAAATTTTTTGCCTTCTCTACCATTTCTTGGCTTCAAACTCCCATATCTCGCGAACGGATTGACCTAACCCAAAAATTCCTATTGCATCTGAAGGTAGAAGCTCGCCCGATTACAAAGGTATGTGTATTTTTTCCCTAGGCCATTCTGGTTAAGCGTTTGGAGCAGCAGAATTGCGAAAAATTTTTTGCCTTCTCAACCATTTCTTGGCTTCAAACTCCCATATCTCGCGAACGGATTGACCAAACCCAAAAATTCCTATTGCATCTGAAAGTAGAAACTCGCCCGATTACAACGGTATGTGTATTTTTTCCCTAGGCCATTCTGGTTAAGCTTTTGGAGCAGCAGAATTGTGAAAAATTTTTTGCCTTCTCTACCATTTCTTGGCTTCAAACTCCCATATCTCGCGAACGGATTGACCTAACCCAAAAATTCCTATTGCATCTGAAAGTAGAAACTCGCCCGATTATAACGGTATGTGTATTTTTTCCCTAGGCCATTCTGGTTAAGCGTTTGGAGCAGCAGAAGTGCGAAAAATTTGTTGTCTTCTCAACCATTTCTTAGCTTCAAACTCCCATATCTCGCGAACGGATTGACATAACCCAAAAATTCCTGTTGCATCTGAAAGTAGAAACTCGCCCGATTACAACGGTTTTTCTATTTTTTCCCTAGGCCATTCTGGTTAAGCGTTTGGAGCAGCAGAATTGTGAAAAATTTTCTGCCTTCTCTACCATTTCTTGGCTTCAAACTCCCATATCTCGCGAACGGATTGACCTAACCCAAAAATTCCTATTGCATCTGAAGGTAGAAACTCGCCCGATTACAACGGTATGTGTATTTTTTCCCTAGGCCATTCTGGTTAAGCGTTTGGAGCAGCAGAATTGCGAAAAATTTTTTGCCTTCTCTACCATTTTTTGGCTTCAAACTCCCATATCTCGCGAACGGATTGACCTAACCCAAAAATTCCTATTGCACCTGAAAGTAGAAACTCGCCCGATTATAACGGTATGTGTATTTTTTCCCTAGGCCATTCTGGTTAAGCTTTTGGAGCAGCAGAATTGTGAAAAATTTTTTGCCTTCTCTACCATTTCTTGGCTTCAAACTCCCATATCTCGCGAACGGATTGACCTAACCCAAAAATTCCTATTGCATCTGAAAGTAGAAACTCGCCCGATTACAACGGTATGTGTATTTTTTCCCTAGGCCATTCTGGTTAAGCGTTTGGAGCAGCAGAATTGCGAAAAATTTTTTGCCTTCTCAACCATTTCTTGGCTTCAAACTCCCATATCTCGCGAACGGATTGACCTAACCCAAAAATTCCTATTGCATCTGAAAGCAGAAACTCGCCCGATTATAACGGTATGTGTATTTTTTCCCTCGGCCATTCTGGTTAAGCGTTTGGAGCAGCAGAAGTGCGAAAAATTTGTTGTCTTCTCAACCATTTCTTAGCTTCAAACTCCCATATCTCGCGAACGGATTGACCTAACCCAAAAATTCTTGTTGCATCTGAAAGTAGAAACTCGCCCGATTACAACGGTTTTTCTATTATTTCCCTAGGCCATTCTGGTTAAGCGTTTGGAGCAGCAGAATTGTGAAAAATTTTTTGCCTTCTCTACCATTTCTTGGCTTCAAACTCCCATATCTCGCGAACGGATTGACCTAACCCAAAAATTCCTATTGCATCTGAAAGCAGAAACTCGCCCGATTATAACGGTATGTGTATTTTTTCCCTAGGCCATTCTGGTTAAGCGTTTGGAGCAGCAGAAGTGCGAAAAATTTGTTGTCTTCTCAACCATTTCTTAGCTTCAAACTCCCATATCTCGCGAACGGATTGACCTAACCCAAAAATTCTTGTTGCATCTGAAAGTAGAAACTCGCCCGATTACAACGGTTTTTCTATTTTTTCCCTAGGCCATTCTGGTTAAGCGTTTGGAGCAGCAGAATTGTGAAAAATTTTTTGCCTTCTCTACCATTTCTTGGCTTCAAACTCCCATATCTCGCGAACGGATTGACCTAACCCAAAAATTCCTATTGCATCTGAAGGTAGAAACTCGCCCGATTACAACGGCATGTGTATTTTTTCCCTAGGCCATTCTGGTTAAGCGTTTGGAGCAGCAGAATTGCGAAAAATTTTTTGCCTTCTCTACCATTTTTTGGCTTCAAACTCCCATATCTCGCGAACGGATTGACCTAACCCAAAAATTCCTATTGCATCTGAAAGTAGAAACTCGCCCGATTATAACGGTAAGTGTATTTTTTCCCTAGGCCATTCTGGTTAAGCTTTTGGAGCAGCAGAATTGTGAAAAATTTTTTGCCTTCTCTACCATTTCTTGGCTTCAAACTCCCATATCTCGCGAACGGATTGACCTAACCCAAAAATTCCTATTGCCCCTGAAGGTAGAAACTCGCCCGATTACAACGATATGTGTATTTTTTCTCTAGGCCATTCTGGTTAAGCGTTTGGAGCAGCAGAATTGCGAAAAATTTTTTGCCTTCTCAACCATTTCTTGGCTTCAAACTCCCATATCTCGCGAACGGATTGACCTAACCCAAAAATTCCTATTTCATCTGAAAGTAGAAACTCGCCCGATTATAACGGTATGTGTATTTTTTCCCTAGGCCATTCTGGTTAAGCGTTTGGAGCAGCAGAAGTGCGAAAAATTTGTTGTCTTCTCAACCATTTCTTAGCTTCAAACTCCCATATCTCGCGAACGGATTGACCTATCCCAAAAATTCCTGTTGCATCTGAAAGTAGAAACTCGCCCGATTACAACGGTTTTTCTATTTTTTCCCTAGGCCATTCTGGTTAAGCGTTTGGAGCAGCAGAATTGTGAAAAATTTTTTGCCTTCTCTACCATTTTTTGGCTTCATACTCCCATATCTCGCGAACGGATTGGCCTAACCCAAAAATTCCTATTGCATCTGAAAGTTGAAACTCGCCCGATTATAACGGTAAGTGTATTTTTTCCATAGGCCATTCTGGTTAAGCTTTTGGAGCAGCAGAATTGTGAAAAATTTTTTGCCTTCTCTACCATTTCTTGGCTTCAAACTCCCATATCTCGCGAACGGATTGACCTAACCCAAAAATTCCTATTGCCCCTGAAGGTAGAAACTCGCCCGATTACAACGATATGTGTATTTTTTCTCTAGGCCATTCTGGTTAAGCGTTTGGCGCAGCAGAATTGCGAAAAATTTTTTGCCTTCTCAACCATTTCTTGGCTTCAAACTCCCATATCTCGCGAACGGATTGACCTAACCCAAAAATTCCTATTTCATCTGAAAGTAGAAACTCGCCCGATTATAACGGTATGTGTATTTTTTCCCTAGGCCATTCTGGTTAAGCGTTTGGAGCAGCAGAAGTGCGAAAAATTTGTTGTCTTCTCAACCATTTCTTAGCTTCAAACTCCCATATCTCGCGAACGGATTGACCTATCCCAAAAATTCCTGTTGCATCTGAAAGTAGAAACTCGCCCGATTACAACGGTTTTTCTATTTTTTCCCTAGGCCATTCTGGTTAAGCGTTTGGAGCAGCAGAATTGTGAAAAATTTTTTGCCTTCTCTACCATTTCTTGGCTTCAAACTCCCATATCTCGCGAACGGATTGACCTAACCCGAAAATTCCTATTGCATCTGAAAGTAGAAACTCGCCCGATTATAACGGTATGTGTATTTTTTCCCTATGCCATTCTGGTTAAGCGTTTGGAGCAGCAGAAGTGCGAAAAATTTGTTGTCTTCTCAACCATTTCTTAGCTTCAAACTCCCATATCTCGCGAACGGATTGACCTAACCCAAAAATTCCTGTTGCGTCTGAAAGTAGAAACTCGCCCGATTACAACGGTTTTTCTACTTTTTCCCTAGGCCATTCTGGTTAAGCGTTTGGAGCAGCAGAATTGTGAAAAATTTTTTGCCTTCTCTACCATTTCTTGGCTTCAAACTCCCATATCTCGCGAACGGATTGACCTAACCCAAAAATTCCTATTGCATCTGAAGGTAGAAACTCGCCCGATTACAACGGTATGTGTATTTTTTCCCTAGGCCTTTCTGGTTAAGCGTTTGGAGCAGCAGAATTGCGAAAAATTTTTTGCCTTCTCTACCATTTTTTGGCTTCAAACTCCCATATCTCGCGAACGGATTGGCCTAACCCAAAAATTCCTATTGCATCTGAAAGTTGAAACTCGCCCGATTATAACGGTATGTGTATTTTTTCCCTAGGCCATTCTGGTTAAGCGTTTGGAGCAGCAGAATTGCGAAAAATTTTTTGCCTTCTCTACCATTTTTTGGCTTCAAACTCCCATAGCTCGCGAACGGATTGACCTAACCCAAAAATTCCTATTGCACCTGAAAGTAGAAACTCGCCCGATTATAACGGTATGTGTATTTTTTCCCTAGGCCATTCTGGTTAAGCTTTTGGAGCAGCAGAATTGTGAAAAATTTTTTGCCTTCTCTACCATTTCTTGGCTTCAAACTCCCATATCTCGCGAACGGATTGACCTAACCCAAAAATTCATATTGCATCTGAAGGTAGAAACTCGCCCGATTACAACGGTATGTGTATTTTTTCCCTAGGCCATTCTGGTTAAGCGTTTGGAGCAGCAGAATTGCGAAAAATTTTTTGCCTTCTCAACCATTTCTTGGCTTCAAACTCCCATATCTCGCGAACGGATTGACCTAACCCAAAAATTCCTATTGCATCTGAAAGCAGAAACTCGCCCGATTATAACGGTATGTGTATTTTTTCCCTAGGCCATTCTGGTTAAGCGTTTGGAGCAGCAGAATTGCGAAAAATTTGTTGTCTTCTCAACCATTTCTTAGCTTCAAACTCCCATATCTCGCGAACGGATTGACCTAACCCAAAAATTCTTGTTGCATCTGAAAGTAGAAACTCGCCCGATTACAACGGTTTTTCTATTTTTTCCCTAGGCCATTCTGGTTAAGCGTTTGGAGCAGCAGAATTGTGAAAAATTTTTTGCCTTCTCTACCATTTCTTGGCTTCAAACTCCCATATCTCGCGAACGGATTGACCTAACCCAAAAATTCCTATTGCATCTGAAGGTAGAAACTCGCCCGATTACAACGGCATGTGTATTTTTTCCCTAGGCCATTCTGGTTAAGCGTTTGGAGCAGCAGAATTGCGAAAAATTTTTTGCCTCCTCTACCATTTTTTGGCTTCAAACTCCCATATCTCGCGAACGGATTGACCTAACCCAAAAATTCCTATTGCATCTGAAAGTAGAAACTCGCCCGATTATAACGGTAAGTGTATTTTTTCCCTAGGCCATTCTGGTTAAGCTTTTGGAGCAGCAGAATTGTGAAAAATTTTTTGCCTTCTCTACCATTTCTTGGCTTCAAACTCCCATATCTCGCGAACGGATTGACCTAACCCAAAAATTCCTATTGCCCCTGAAGGTAGAAACTCGCCCGATTACAACGATATGTGTATTTTTTCTCTAGGCCATTCTGGTTAAGCGTTTGGAGCAGCAGAATTGCGAAAAATTTTTTGCCTTCTCAACCATTTCTTGGCTTCAAACTCCCATATCTCGCGAACGGATTGACCTAACCCAAAAATTCCTATTTCATCTGAAAGTAGAAACTCGCCCGATTATAACGGTATGTGTATTTTTTCCCTAGGCCATTCTGGTTAAGCGTTTGGAGCAGCAGAAGTGCGAAAAATTTGTTGTCTTCTCAACCATTTCTTAGCTTCAAACTCCCATATCTCGCGAACGGATTGACCTATCCCAAAAATTCCTGTTGCATCTGAAAGTAGAAACTCGCCCGATTACAACGGTTTTTCTATTTTTTCCCTAGGCCATTCTGGTTAAGCGTTTGGAGCAGCAGAATTGTGAAAAATTTTTTGCCTTCTCTACCATTTTTTGGCTTCAAACTCCCATATCTCGCGAACGGATTGGCCTAACCCAAAAATTCCTATTGCATCTGAAAGTTGAAACTCGCCCGATTATAACGGTAAGTGTATTTTTTCCCTAGGCCATTCTGGTTAAGCTTTTGGAGCAGCAGAATTGTGAAAAATTTTTTGCCTTCTCTACCATTTCTTGGCTTCAAACTCCCATATCTCGCGAACGGATTGACCTAACCCAAAAATTCCTATTGCCCCTGAAGGTAGAAACTCGCCCGATTACAACGATATGTGTATTTTTTCTCTAGGCCATTCTGGTTAAGCGTTTGGAGCAGCAGAATTGCGAAAAATTTTTTGCCTTCTCAACCATTTCTTGGCTTCAAACTCCCATATCTCGCGAACGGATTGACCTAACCCAAAAATTCCTATTTCATCTGAAAGTAGAAACTCGCCCGATTATAACGGTATGTGTATTTTTTCCCTAGGCCATTCTGGTTAAGCGTTTGGAGCAGCAGAAGTGCGAAAAATTTGTTGTCTTCTCAACCATTTCTTAGCTTCAAACTCCCATATCTCGCGAACGGATTGACCTATCCCAAAAATTCCTGTTGCATCTGAAAGTAGAAACTCGCCCGATTACAACGGTTTTTCTATTTTTTCCCTAGGCCATTCTGGTTAAGCGTTTGGAGCAGCAGAATTGTGAAAAATTTTTTGCCTTCTCTACCATTTCTTGGCTTCAAACTCCCATATCTCGCGAACGGATTGACCTAACCCGAAAATTCCTATTGCATCTGAAAGTAGAAACTCGCCCGATTATAACGGTATGTGTATTTTTTCCCTATGCCATTCTGGTTAAGCGTTTGGAGCAGCAGAAGTGCGAAAAATTTGTTGTCTTCTCAACCATTTCTTAGCTTCAAACTCCCATATCTCGCGAACGGATTGACCTAACCCAAAAATTCCTGTTGCGTCTGAAAGTAGAAACTCGCCCGATTACAACGGTTTTTCTACTTTTTCCCTAGGCCATTCTGGTTAAGCGTTTGGAGCAGCAGAATTGTGAAAAATTTTTTGCCTTCTCTACCATTTCTTGGCTTCAAACTCCCATATCTCGCGAACGGATTGACCTAACCCAAAAATTCCTATTGCATCTGAAGGTAGAAACTCGCCCGATTACAACGGTATGTGTATTTTTTCCCTAGGCCATTCTGGTTAAGCGTTTGGAGCAGCAGAATTGCGAAAAATTTTTTGCCTTCTCTACCATTTTTTGGCTTCAAACTCCCATATCTCGCGAACGGATTGGCCTAACCCAAAAATTCCTATTGCATCTGAAAGTTGAAACTCGCCCGATTATAACGGTATGTGTATTTTTTCCCTAGGCCATTCTGGTTAAGCGTTTGGAGCAGCAGAATTGCGAAAAATTTTTTGCCTTCTCTACCATTTTTTGGCTTCAAACTCCCATAGCTCGCGAACGGATTGACCTAACCCAAAAATTCCTATTGCACCTGAAAGTAGAAACTCGCCCGATTATAACGGTATGTGTATTTTTTCCCTAGGCCATTCTGGTTAAGCTTTTGGAGCAGCAGAATTGTGAAAAATTTTTTGCCTTCTCTACCATTTCTTGGCTTCAAACTCCCATATCTCGCGAACGGATTGACCTAACCCAAAAATTCATATTGCATCTGAAGGTAGAAACTCGCCCGATTACAACGGTATGTGTATTTTTTCCCTAGGCCATTCTGGTTAAGCGTTTGGAGCAGCAGAATTGCGAAAAATTTTTTGCCTTCTCAACCATTTCTTGGCTTCAAACTCCCATATCTCGCGAACGGATTGACCTAACCCAAAAGTTCCTATTGCATCTGAAAGCAGAAACTCGCCCGATTATAACGGTATGTGTATTTTTTCCCTAGGCCATTCTGGTTAAGCGTTTGGAGCAGCAGAATTGCGAAAAATTTGTTGTCTTCTCAACCATTTCTTAGCTTCAAACTCCCATATCTCGCGAACGGATTGACCTAACCCAAAAATTCTTGTTGCATCTGAAAGTAGAAACTCGCCCGATTACAACGGTTTTTCTATTTTTTCCCTAGGCCATTCTGGTTAAGCGTTTGGAGCAGCAGAATTGTGAAAAATTTTTTGCCTTCTCTACCATTTCTTGGCTTCAAACTCCCATATCTCGCGAACGGATTGACCTAACCCAAAAATTCCTATTGCATCTGAAGGTAGAAACTCGCCCGATTACAACGGCATGTGTATTTTTTCCCTAGGCCATTCTGGTTAAGCGTTTGGAGCAGCAGAATTGCGAAAAATTTTTTGCCTTCTCTACCATTTTTTGGCTTCAAACTCCCATATCTCGCGAACGGATTGACCTAACCCAAAAATTCCTATTGCATCTGAAAGTAGAAACTCGCCCGATTATAACGGTAAGTGTATTTTTTCCCTAGGCCATTCTGGTTAAGCTTTTGGAGCAGCAGAATTGTGAAAAATTTTTTGCCTTCTCCACCATTTATTGGCTTCAAACTCCCATATCTCGCGAACGGATTGACCTATCCCAAAAATTCCTGTTGCATCTGAAAGTAGAAACTCGCCCGATTACAACGGTTTTTCTATTTTTTCCCTAGGCCATTCTGGTTAAGCGTTTGGAGCAGCAGAATTGTGAAAAATTTTTTGCCTTCTCTACCATTTCTTGGCTTCAACTCCCATATCTCGCGAACGGATTGACCTAACCCGAAAATTCCTATTGCATCTGAAAGTAGAAACTCGCCCGATTATAACGGTATGTGTATTTTTTCCCTATGCCATTCTGGTTAAGCGTTTGGAGCAGCAGAAGTGCGAAAAATTTGTTGTCTTCTCAACCATTTCTTGGCTTCAAACTCCCATATCTCGCGAACGGATTGACCTAACCCAAAAATTCCTATTGCATCTGAAGTAGAAACTCGCCCGATTACAACGGTATGTGTATTTTTTCCCTAGGCCATTCTGGTTAAGCGTTTGGAGCAGCAGAATTGCGAAAAATTTTTTGCCTTCTCTACCATTTTTTGGCTTCAAACTCCCATATCTCGCGAACGGATTGGCCTAACCCAAAAATTCCTATTGCATCTGAAAGTTGAAACTCGCCCGATTATAACGGTATGTGTATTTTTTCCCTAGGCCATTCTGGTTAAGCGTTTGGAGCAGCAGAATTGCGAAAAATTTTTTGCCTTCTCTACCATTTTTTGGCTTCAAACTCCCATAGCTCGCGAACGGATTGACCTAACCCAAAAATTCCTATTGCACCTGAAAGTAGAAACTCGCCCGATTATAACGGTATGTGTATTTTTTCCCTAGGCCATTCTGGTTAAGCTTTTGGAGCAGCAGAATTGTGAAAAATTTTTTGCCTTCTCTACCATTTCTTGGCTTCAAACTCCCATATCTCGCGAACGGATTGACCTAACCCAAAAATTCATATTGCATCTGAAGGTAGAAACTCGCCCGATTACAACGGTATGTGTATTTTTTCCCTAGGCCATTCTGGTTAAGCGTTTGGAGCAGCAGAATTGCGAAAAATTTTTTGCCTTCTCAACCATTTCTTGGCTTCAAACTCCCATATCTCGCGAACGGATTGACCTAACCCAAAAATTCCTATTGCATCTGAAAGCAGAAACTCGCCCGATTATAACGGTATGTGTATTTTTTCCCTAGGCCATTCTGGTTAAGCATTTGGAGCAGCAGAATTGCGAAAAATTTGTTGTCTTCTCAACCATTTCTTAGCTTCAAACTCCCATATCTCGCGAACGGATTGACCTAACCCAAAAATTCTTGTTGCATCTGAAAGTAGAAAACTCGCCCGATTACAACGGTTTTTCTATTTTTTCCCTAGGCCATTCTGGTTTAGCGTTTGGAGCAGCAGAATTGTGAAAAATTTTTTGCCTTCTCTACCATTTCTTGGCTTCAAACTCCCATATCTCGCGAACGGATTGACCTAACCCAAAAATTCCTATTGCATCTGAAGGTAGAAACTCGCCCGATTACAACGGCATGTGTATTTTTTCCCTAGGCCATTCTGGTTAAGCGTTTGGAGCAGCAGAATTGCGAAAAATTTTTTGCCTTCTCTACCATTTTTTGGCTTCAAACTCCCATATCTCGCGAACGGATTGACCTAACCCAAAAATTCCTATTGCATCTGAAAGTAGAAACTCGCCCGATTATAACGGTAAGTGTATTTTTTCCCTAGGCCATTCTGGTTAAGCTTTTGGAGCAGCAGAATTGTGAAAAATTTTTTGCCTTCTCTACCATTTATTGGCTTCAAACTCCCATATCTCGCGAACGGATTGACCTATCCCAAAAATTCCTGTTGCATCTGAAAGTAGAAACTCGCCCGATTACAACGGTTTTTCTATTTTTCCCCTAGGCCATTTTGGTTAAGCGTTTGGAGCAGCAGAATTGTGAAAAATTTTTTGCCTTCTCTACCATTTCTTGGCTTCAAACTCCCATATCTCGCGAACGGATTGACCTAACCCGAAAATTCCTATTGCATCTGAAAGTAGAAACTCGCCCGATTATAACGGTATGTGTATTTTTTCCCTATGCCATTCTGGTTAAGCGTTTGGAGCAGCAGAAGTGCGAAAAATTTGTTGTCTTCTCAACCATTTCTTAGCTTCAAACTCCCATATCTCGCGAACGGATTGACCTAACCCAAAAATTCCTGTTGCATCTGAAAGTAGAAACTCGCCCGATTACAACGGTTTTTCTACTTTTTCCCTAGGCCATTCTGGTTAAGCGTTTGGAGCAGCAGAATTGTGAAAAATTTTTTGCCTTCTCTACCATTTCTTGGCTTCAAACTCCCATATCTCGCGAACGGATTGACCTAACCCAAAAATTCCTATTGCATCTGAAGGTAGAAACTCGCCCGATTACAACGGTATGTGTATTTTTTCCCTAGGCCATTCTGGTTAAGCGTTTGGAGCAGCAGAATTGCGAAAAATTTTTTGCCTTCTCTACCATTTTTTGGCTTCAAACTCCCATATCTCGCGAACGGATTGGCCTAACCCAAAAATTCCTATTGCATCTGAAAGTAGAAACTCGCCCGATTATAACGGTATGTGTATTTTTTCCCTAGGCCATTCTGGTTAAGCGTTTGGAGCAGCAGAAGTGCGAAAAATTTGTTGTCCTCTCAACCATTTCTTAGATTCAAACTCCCATATCTCGCGAACGGATTGACCTAACCCAAAAATTCCTGTTGCATCTGAAAGTAGAAACTCGCCCGATTACAACGGTTTTTCTATTTTTTCCCTAGGCCATTCTGGTTAAGCGTTTGGAGCAGCAGAAGTGCGAAAAATTTGTTGTCTTCTCAACCATTTCTTAGCTTCAAACTCCCATATCTCGCGAACGGATTGACCTAACCCAAAAATTCCTATTGCATCTGAAAGTAGAAACTCGCCCGATTACAACGGTATGTGTAATTTTTCCCTAGGCCATTCTGGTTAAGCGTTTGGAGCAGCAGAATTGCGAAAAATTTTTTGCTTTCTCAACCATTTCTTGGCTTCAAAGTCCCATATCTCGCGAACGGATTGACCTAACCCAAAAATTCCTATTGCATCTGAAAGTAGAAACTCGCCCGATTACAACGGTATGTGTATTTTTTCCCTAGGCCATTCTGGTTAAGCTTTTGGAGCAGCAGAATTGTGAAAAATTTTTTGCCTTCTCTACCATTTCTTGGCTTCAAACTCCCATATCTCGCGAACGGATTGACCTAACCCAAATATTCCTATTGCATCTGATGGTAGAAACTCGCCGGATTACAACGATATGTGTATTTTTTCCCTAGGCCATTCTGGTTAAGCGTTTGGAGCAGCAGAATTGCGAAAAATTTTTTGCCTTCTCAACCATTTCTTGGCTTCAAACTCCCATATCTCGCGAACGGATTGACCTAACCCAAAAATTCCTATTGCATCTGAAAGTAGAAACTCGCCCGATTCTAACGGTATGTGTATTTTTTCCCTAGGCCATTCTGGTTAAGCGTTTGGAGCAGCAGAAGTGCGAAAAATTTGTTGTCTTCTCAACCATTTCTTAGCTTCAAACTCCCATATCTCACGAACGGATTGACCTAACCCAAAAATTCCTGTTGCATCTGAAAGTAGAAACTCGCCCAATTACTACGGTTTTTCTATTTTTCCCTAGGCCATTCTGGTTAAGCGTTTGGAGCAGCAGAAGTGCGAAAAATTTGTTGTCTTCTCAACCATTTCTTAGCTTCAAACTCCCATATCTCGCGAACGGATTGACCTAACCCAAATATTCCTATTGCATCTGATGGTAGAAACTCGCCGGATTACAACGATATGTGTATTTTTTCCCTAGGCCATTCTGGTTAAGCGTTTGGAGCAGCAGAATTGCGAAAAATTTTTTGCCTTCTCAACCATTTCTTGGCTTCAAACTCCCATATCTCGCGAACGGATTGACCTAACCCAAAAATTCCTATTGCATCTGAAAGTAGAAACTCGCCCGATTCTAACGGTATGTGTATTTTTTCCCTAGGCCATTCTGGTTAAGCGTTTGGAGCAGCAGAAGTGCGAAAAATTTGTTGTCTTCTCAACCATTTCTTAGCTTCAAACTCCCATATCTCACGAACGGATTGACCTAACCCAAAAATTCCTGTTGCATCTGAAAGTAGAAACTCGCCCAATTACTACGGTTTTTCTATTTTTCCCTAGGCCATTCTGGTTAAGCGTTTGGAGCAGCAGAAGTGCGAAAAATTTGTTGTCTTCTCAACCATTTCTTAGCTTCAAACTCCCATATCTCGCGAACGGATTGACCTAACCCAAAAATTCCTGTTGCATCTGAAAGTAGAAACTAGCCCGATTACAACGGTTTTTCTATTTTTTCCCTAGGCCATTCTGGTTAAGCGTTTGGAGCAGCAGAATTGCGAAAAATTTTTTGCTTTCTCAACCATTTCTTGGCTTCAAAGTCCCATATCTCGCGAACGGATTGACCTAACCCAAAAATTCCTATTGCATCTGAAAGTAGAAACTCGCCCGATTACAACGGTTTTTCTATTTTTTCCCTAGGCCATTCTGGTTAAGCGTTTGGAGCAGCAGAATTGTGAAAAATTTTTTGCCTTCTCTACCATTTCTTGGCTTCAAACTCCCATATCTCGCGAACGGATTGACCTAACCCGAAAATTCCTATTGCATCTGAAAGTAGAAACTCGCCCGATTATAACGGTATGTGTATTTTTTCCCTAGGCCATTCTGGTTAAGCGTTTGGAGCAGCAGAATTGCGAAAAATTTTTTGCCTTCTCTACCATTTCTTGGCTTCAAACTCCCATATCTCGCGAACGGATTGACCTAACCCAAAAATTCATATTGCATCTGAAGGTAGAAACTCGCCCGATTACAACGGTATGTGTATTTTTTCCCTAGGCCATTCTGGTTAAGCGTTTGGAGCAGCAGAATTGCGAAAAATTTTTTGCCTTCTCAACCATTTCTTGGCTTCAAACTCCCATATCTCGCGAACGGATTGACCTAACCCAAAAATTCCTATTGCATCTGAAAGCAGAAACTCGCCCGATTATAACGGTATGTGTATTTTTTCCCTAGGCCATTCTGGTTAAGCGTTTGGAGCAGCAGAATTGCGAAAAATTTTTTGCCTTCTCTACCATTTTTTGGCTTCAAACTCCCATATCTCGCGAACGGATTGGCCTAACCCAAAAATTCCTATTGCATCTGAAAGTAGAAACTCGCCCGATTATAACGGTATGTGTATTTTTTCCCTAGGCCATTCTGGTTAAGCGTTTGGAGCAGCAGAAGTGCGAAAAATTTGTTGTCCTCTCAACCATTTCTTAGATTCAAACTCCCATATCTCGCGAACGGATTGACCTAACCCAAAAATTCCTGTTGCATCTGAAAGTAGAAACTCGCCCGATTACAACGGTTTTTCTATTTTTTCCCTAGGCCATTCTGGTTAAGCGTTTGGAGCAGCAGAAGTGCGAAAAATTTGTTGTCTTCTCAACCATTTCTTAGCTTCAAACTCCCATATCTCGCGAACGGATTGACCTAACCCAAAAATTCCTGTTGCATCTGAAAGTAGAAACTCGCCCGATTACAACGGTTTTTCTATTTTTTCCCTAGGCCATTCTGGTTAAGCGTTTGGAGCAGCAGAATTGCGAAAAATTTTTTGCCTTCTCAACCATTTCTTGGCTTCAAACTCCCATATCTCGCGAACGGATTGACCTAACCCAAAAATTCCTATTGCATCTGAAAGTAGAAACTCGCCCGATTCTAACGGTATGTGTATTTTTTCCCTAGGCCATTCTGGTTAAGCGTTTGGAGCAGCAGAAGTGCGAAAAATTTGTTGTCTTCTCAACCATTTCTTAGCTTCAAATTCCCATATCTCGCGAACGGATTGAACTAACCCAAAAATTCCTATTGCATCTCAAAGTAGAAACTCGCCCGATTACAACGGTATGTGTAATTTTTCCCTAGGCCATTCTCGTTAAGCGTTTGGAGCAGCAGAATTGCGAAAAATTTTTTGCCTTCTCAACCATTTCTTGGCTTCAAAGTCCCATATCTCGCGAACGGATTGACGTATCCCAAAAATTCCTGTTGCATCTGAAAGTAGAAACTCGCCCGATTACAACGGTTTTTCTATTTTTTCCCTAGGCCATTCTGGTTAAGCGTTTGGAGCAGCAGAATTGTGAAAAATTTTTTGCCTTCTCTACCATTTCTTGGCTTCAAACTCCCATATCTCGCGAACGGATTGACCTAACCCAAAAATTCCTATTGCATCTGAAAGTAGAAACTCGCCCGATTCTAACGGTATGTGTATTTTTTCCCTAGGCCATTCTGGTTAAGCGTTTGGAGCAGCAGAAGTGCGAAAAATTTGTTGTCTTCTCAACCATTTCTTAGCTTCAAACTCCCATATCTCACGAACGGATTGACCTAACCCAAATATTCCTATTGCATCTGATGGTAGAAACTCGCCCGATTACAACGATATGTGTATTTTTTCCCTAGGCCATTCTGGTTAAGCGTTTGGAGCAGCAGAATTGCGAAAAATTTTTTGCCTTCTCAACCATTTCTTGGCTTCAAACTCCCATATCTCGCGAACGGATTGACCTAACCCAAAAATTCCTATTGCATCTGAAAGTAGAAACTCGCCCGATTCTAACGGTATGTGTATTTTTTCCCTAGGCCATTCTGGTTAAGCGTTTGGAGCAGCAGAAGTGCGAAAAATTTGTTGTCTTCTCAACCATTTCTTAGCTTCAAACTCCCATATCTCACGAACGGATTGACCTAACCCAAAAATTCCTGTTGCATCTGAAAGTAGAAACTCGCCCGATTACTACGGTTTTTCTATTTTTCTCTAGGCCATTCTGGTTAAGCGTTTGGAGCAGCAGAAGTGCGAAAAATTTGTTGTCTTCTCAACCATTTCTTAGCTTCAAACTCCCATATCTCGCGAACGGATTGACCTAACCCAAAAATTCCTGTTGCATCTGAAAGTAGAAACTAGCCCGATTACAACGGTTTTTCTATTTTTTCCCTAGGCCATTCTGGTTAAGCGTTTGGAGCAGCAGAATTGTGAAAAATTTTTTGCCTTCTCAACCATTTCTTGGCTTCAAATTCCCATATCTCGCGAACGGATTGAACTAACCCAAAAATTCCTATTGCATCTCAAAGTAGAAACTCGCCCGATTACAACGGTATGTGTAATTTTTCCCTAGGCCATTCTCGTTAAGCGTTTGGAGCAGCAGAATTGCGAAAAATTTTTTGCCTTCTCAACCATTTCTTGTCTTCAAACTCCCATATCTCGCGAACGGATTGACCTAACAAAAAATTCCTATTGCATCTGAAAGCAGAAACTCGCCCGATTACAACGGTATGTGTATTTTTTCCCTAGGCCATTCTGGTTAAGCGTTTGGAGCAGCAGAATTGTGAAAAATTTTTTGCCTTCTCTACCATTTCTTGGCTTCAAACTCCCATATCTCGCGAACGGATTGACCTAACCCAAAAATTCCTATTGCATCTGAAAGTAGAAACTCGCCCGATTCTAACGGTATGTGTATTTTTTCCCTAGGCCATTCTGGTTAAGCGTTTGGAGCAGCAGAAGTGCGAAAAATTTGTTGTCTTCTCAACCATTTCTTAGCTTCAAACTCCCATATCTCACGAACGGATTGACCTAACCCAAAAATTCCTGTTGCATCTGAAAGTAGAAACTCGCCCGATTACTACGGTTTTTCTATTTTTCCCTAGGCCATTCTGGTTAAGCGTTTGGAGCAGCAGAAGTGCGAAAAATTTGTTGTCTTCTCAACCATTTCTTAGCTTCAAACTCCCATATCTCGCGAACGGATTGACCTAACCCAAAAATTCCTGTTGCATCTGAAAGTAGAAACTAGCCCGATTACAACGGTTTTTCTATTTTTTCCCTAGGCCATTCTGGTTAAGCGTTTGGAGCAGCAGAATTGTGAAAAATTTTTTGCCTTCTCAACCATTTCTTGGCTTCAAATTCCCATATCTCGCGAACGGATTGAACTAACCCAAAAATTCCTATTGCATCTCAAAGTAGAAACTCGCCCGATTACAACGGTATGTGTAATTTTTCCCTAGGCCATTCTCGTTAAGCGTTTGGAGCAGCAGAATTGCGAAAAATTTTTTGCCTTCTCAACCATTTCTTGGCTTCAAAGTCCCATATCTCGCGAACGGATTGACGTATCCCAAAAATTCCTGTTGCATCTGAAAGTAGAAACTCGCCCGATTACAACGGTTTTTCTATTTTTTCCCTAGGCCATTCTGGTTAAGCGTTTGGAGCAGCAGAATTGTGAAAAATTTTTTGCCTTCTCTACCATTTCTTGGCTTCAAACTCCCATATCTCGCGAACGGATTGAGCTAATCCAAAAATTCCTATTGCATCTGAAGGTAGAAACTCGCCCGATTACAACGGTATGTGTATTTTTTCCCTAGGCCATTCTGGTTAAGCGTTTGGAGCAGCAGAATTGCGAAAAATTTTTTGCCTTCTCTACCATTTTTTGGCTTCAAACTCCCATATCTCGCGAACGGATTGGCCTAACCCAAAAATTCCTATTGCATCTGAAAGTAGAAACTCGCCCGATTATAACGGTATGTGTATTTTTTCCCTAGGCCATTCTGGTTAAGCGTTTGGAGCAGCAGAAGTGCGAAAAATTTGTTGTCTTCTCAACCATTTCTTAGATTCAAACTCCCATATCTCGCGAACGGATTGACCTAACCCAAAAATTCCTGTTGCATCTGAAAGTAGAAACTCGCCCGATTACAACGGTTTTTCTATTTTTTCCCTAGGCCATTCTGGTTAAGCGTTTGGAGCAGCAGAAGTGCGAAAAATTTGTTGTCTTCTCAACCATTTCTTAGCTTCAAACTCCCATATCTCGCGAACGGATTGACCTAACCCAAAAATTCCTATTGCATCTGAAAGTAGAAACTCGCCCGATTACAACGGTATGTGTAATTTTTCCCTAGGCCATTCTGGTTAAGCGTTTGGAGCAGCAGAATTGCGAAAAAATTTTTGCTTTCTCAACCATTTCTTGGCTTCAAAGTCCCATATCTCGCGAACGGATTGACCTAACCCAAAAATTCCTATTGCATCTGAAAGTAGAAACTCGCCCGATTACAACGGTATGTGTATTTTTTCCCTAGGCCATTCTGGTTAAGCTTTTGGAGCAGCAGAATTGTGAAAAATTTTTTGCCTTCTCTACCATTTCTTGACTTCAAACTCCCATATCTCGCGAACGGATTGACCTAACCCAAAAATTCCTATTGCATCTGAAAGTAGAAACTCGCCCGATTCTAACGGTATGTGTATTTTTTCCCTAGGCCATTCTGGTTAAGCGTTTGGAGCAGCAGAAGTGCGAAAAATTTGTTGTCTTCTCAACCATTTCTTAGCTTCAAACTCCCATATCTCACGAACGGATTGACCTAACCCAAAAATTCCTGTTGCATCTGAAAGTAGAAACTCGCCCGATTGCAACGGTTTTTCTATTTTTCCCTAGGCCATTCTGGTTAAGCGTTTGGAGCAGCAGAAGTGCGAAAAATTTGTTGTCTTCTCAACCATTTCTTAGCTTCAAACTCCCATATCTCGCGAACGGATTGACCTAACCCAAAAATTCCTGTTGCATCTGAAAGTAGAAACTAGCCCGATTACAACGGTTTTTCTATTTTTTCCCTAGGCCATTCTGGTTAAGCGTTTGGAGCAGCAGAATTGTGAAAAATTTTTTGCCTTCTCAACCATTTCTTGGCTTCAAATTCCCATATCTCGCGAACGGATTGAACTAACCCAAAAATTCCTATTGCATCTCAAAGTAGAAACTCGCCCGATTACAACGGTATGTGTAATTTTTCCCTAGGCCATTCTCGTTAAGCGTTTGGAGCAGCAGAATTGCGAAATTTTTTTGCCTTCTCAACCATTTCTTGGCTTCAAAGTCCCATATCTCGCGAACGGATTGACGTATCCCAAAAATTCCTGTTGCATCTGAAAGTAGAAACTCGCCCGATTACAACGGTTTTTCTATTTTTTCCCTAGGCCATTCTGGTTAAGCGTTTGGAGCAGCAGAATTGTGAAAAATTTTTTGCCTTCTCTACCATTTCTTGGCTTCAAACTCCCATATCTCGCGAACGGATTGACCTAACCCAAAAATTCCTATAGCATCTGAAGGTAGAAACTCGCCCGATTACAACGGTATGTGTATTTTTTCCCTAGGCCATTCTGGTTAAGCGTTTGGAGCAGCAGAATTGCGAAAAATTTTTTGCCTTCTCTAGCATTTTTTGGCTTCAAACTCCCATATCTCGCGAACGGATTGACCTAACCCAAAAATTCCTATTGCATCTGAAAGTAGAAACTCGCCCGATTATAACGGTATGCGTATTTTTTCCCTATGCCATTCTGGTTAAGCTTTTGGAGCAGCAGAAGTGCGAAAAATTTGTTGTCTTCTCAACCATTTCTTAGCATCAAACTCCCATATCTCGCGAACGGATTGACCTTACCCAAAAATTCCTGTTGCATCTGAAAGTAGAAACTCGCCCGATTACAACGGTTTTTCTACATTTTCCCTAGGCCATTCTGGTTAAGCGTTTGGAGCAGCAGAATTGTGAAAAATTTTTTGCCTTCTCTACCATTTCTTGGCTTCAAACTCCCATATCTCGCGAACGGATTGACCTAACCCAAAAATTCCTATTGCATCTGAAGGTAGAAACTCGCCCGATTACAACGGTATGTGTATTTTTTCCCTAGGCCATTCTGGTTAAGCGTTTGGAGCAGCAGAATTGCGAAAAATTTTTTGCCTTCTCTACCATTTTTTGGCTTCAAACTCCCATATCTCGCGAACGGATTGACCTAACCCAAAAATTCCTATTGCATCTGAAAGTAGAAACTCGCCCGATTATAACGGTATGTGTATTTCTTCCCTAGGCCATTCTGGTTAAGCGTTTGGAGCAGCAGAAGTGCGAAAAATTTGTTGTCTTCTCAACCATTTCTTAGATTCAAACTCCCATATCTCGCGAACGGATTGACCTAACCCAAAAATTCCTGTTGCATCTGAAAGTAGAAACTCGCCCGATTACAACGGTTTTTCTATTTTTTCCCTAGGCCATTCTGGTTAAGCGTTTGGAGCAGCAGAAGTGCGAAAAATTTGTTGTCTTCTCAACCATTTCTTAGCTTCAAACTCCCATATCTCGCGAACGGTTTGACCTAACCCAAAAATTCCTATTGCATCTGAAAGTAGAAACTCGCCCGATTACAACGGTATGTGTAATTTTTCCCTAGTCCATTCTGGTTAAGCGTTTGGAGCAGCAGAATTGCGAAAAATTTTTTGCCTTCTCAACCATTTCTTGGCTTCAAAGTCCCATATCTCGCGAACGGATTGGCCTAACCCAAAAATTCCTATTGCATCTGAAAGTAGAAACTCGCCCGATTACAACGGTATGTGTATTTTTTCCCTAGGCCATTCTGGTTAAGCTTTTGGAGCAGCAGAATTGTAAAAAATTTTTTGCCTTCTCTCCCATTTCTTGGCTTCAAACTCCCATATCTCGCGAACGGATTGATATAACCCAAAAATTCCTATTGCATCTGAAGGTAGAAACTCGCCCGATTACAACGGTATGTGTACTTTTTCCCGAGGCCATTCTGGTTAAGCGTTTGGAGCAGCAGAAGTGCGAAAAATTTGTTGTCTTCTCAACCATTTCTTAGCTTCAAACTCCCATATCTCGCGAACTGATTGACCTAACCCAAAAATTCCTATTGCATCTGAAAGTAGAAACTCGCCCGATTACAACGGTATGTGTAATTTTTCCCTAGGCCATTCTGGTTAAGCGCTTGGAGCAGCAGAATTGCGAAAAACTTTTTGCCTTCTCAACCATTTCTTGGCTTCAAACTCCCATATCTCGCGAACGGATTGACCTATCCCAAAAATTCCTATTGCATCTGAAAGTAGAATCTCGCCCGATTATAACGGTATGTGTATTTTTTCCCTAGGCCATTCTGGTTAAGCGTTTGGAGCAGCAGAAGTGCGAAAAATTTGTTGTCTTCTCAACCATTTCTTAGCTTCAAACTCCCATATCTCGCGAACGGTTTGACCTAACCCAAAAATTCCTGTTGCATCTGAAAGTAGAAACTCGCCCGATTACAACGGGTTTTCTATTTTTTCCCTAGGCTATTCTGGTTAAGCGTTTGGAGCAGCAGAATTGTGAAAAATTTTTTGCCTTCTCTCCCATTTCTTGGCTTCAAACTCCCATATCTCGCGAACGGATTGATAGAACCCAAAAATTCCTATTGCATCTGAAGGTAGAAACTCGCCCGATTACAACGGAATGTGTATTTTTTCCCTAGGCCATGCTGGTTAAGCGTTTGGAGCAGCAGAATTGCGAATAATTTTTTGCCTTCTCTACCATTTTTTGGCTTCAAACTCTCATATCTCGCGAACGGATTGACCTAACCCAAAAATTCCTATTGCATCGGAAAGTAGACGCTCGCCCGATTATAACGGTATGTGTATTTATTCCCTAGGCCATTCTGGTTAAGCGTTTGGAGCAGCAGAAGTGCGAAAAATTTGTTGTCTTCTCAACCATTTCTTAGCTTCAAACTCCCATATCTCGCGAACGGATTGACCTAACCCAAAAATTCCTATTGCATCTGAAAGTAGAGACTCGCCCGATTACAACGGTTTTTCTATTTTTTCCCTAGGCCATTCTGGTTAAGCGGTTGGAGCAGCAGAATTGTGAAAAATTTTTTGCCTTCTCTACCATTTCTTGGCTTCAAACTCCCATATCTCGCGAACGGATTGACCTAACCCAAAAATTCCTATTGCATCTGAAGGTAGAAACTCGCCCGATTAGAACGGTATTAGTATTTTTTCCCTAGGCCATTCTGGTTAAGCGTTTGGAGCAGCAGAATTGCGAAAAATTTTTTGCCTTCTCTACCATTTTTTGGCTTCAAACTCCCATATCTCGCGAACTGATTGACCTAACCCAAAAATTCCTATTCCATCTGAAAGTAGAAACTCGCCCGATTATAACGGTATGTGTATTTTTTCCCTAGGCCATTCTGGTTAAGCGTTTGGAGCCGCAGAAGTGCGAAAAATTTGTTGTCTTCTCAACCATTTCTTAGCTTCAAACTCCCATATCTCGCGAACGGATTGACCTAACCCAAAAATTCCTGTTGCATCTGAAAGTAGAAACTCGCCCGATTACAACGGTTTTTCTATTTTTTCCCTAGGCCATTCTGGTTAAGCGTTTGGAGCAGCAGAATTGTGAAAAATTTTTTGCCTTCTCTACCATTTCTTGGCTTCAAACTCCCATATCTCGCGAACGGATTGACCTAACCCAAAAATTCCTATTGCATCTGAAGGTAGAAACTCGCCCGATTACAACGGTATGTGTATTTTTTCCCTAGGCCATTCTGGTTAAGCGTTTGGAGCAGCAGAATTGCGAAAAATTTTTTGCCTTCTCTACCATTTTTTGGCTTCAAAGTCCCATATCTCGCGAACGGATTGACCTAACCCAAAAATTCCTATTGCATCTGAAAGTAGAAACTCGCCCGATTATAACGGTATGTGTATTTTTTCCCTAGGCCATTCTGGTTAAGCGTTTGGAGCAGCAGAAGTGCGAAAAATTTGTTGTCTTCTCAACCATTTCTTAGCTTCAAACTCCCATATCTCGCGAACGGATTGACCTAACCCAAAAATTCCTGTTGCATCTGAAAGTAGATACTCGCCCGATTACAACGGTATGTGTATTTTTTCCCTATGCCATTCTGGTTAAGCGTTTGGAGCAGCAGAAGTGCGAAAAATTTGTTGTCTTCTCAACCATTTCTTAGCTTCAAACTCCCATATCTCGCGAACGGATTGACCTAACCCAAAAATTCCTGTTGCATCTGAAAGTAGAAACTCGCCCGATTACAACGGTTTTTCTATTTTTTCCCTAGGCCATTCTGGTTAAGCGTTTGGAGCAGCAGAATTGTGAAAAATTTTTTGCCTTCTCTACCATTTCTTGGCTTCAAACTCCCATATCTCGCGAACGGATTGGCCTAACCCAAAAATTCCTATTGCATCTGAAGGTAGAAACTCGCCCGATTACAACGGCATGTGTATTTTTTCCCTAGGCCATTCTGGTTAAGCGTTTGGAGCAGCAGAATTGCGAAAAATTTTTTGCCTTCTCTACCATTTTTTGGCTTCAAACTCCCATATCTCGCGAACTGATTGACCTAACCCAAAAATTCCTATTCCATCTGAAAGTAGAAACTCGCCCGATTATAACGGTATGTGTATTTTTTCCCTAGGCCATTCTGGTTAAGCGTTTGGAGCCGCAGAAGTGCGAAAAATTTGTTGTCTTCTCAACCATTTCTTAGCTTCAAACTCCCATATCTCGCGAACGGATTGACCTAACCCAAAAATTCCTGTTGCATCTGAAAGTAGAAACTCGCCCGATTACAACGGTTTTTCTATTTTTTCCCTAGGCCATTCTGGTTAAGCGTTTGGAGCAGCAGAATTGTGAAAAATTTTTTGCCTTCTCTACCATTTCTTGGCTTCAAACTCCCATATCTCGCGAACGGATTGACCTAACCCAAAAATTCCTATTGCATCTGAAGGTAGAAACTCGCCCGATTACAACGGTATGTGTATTTTTTCCCTAGGCCATTCTGGTTAAGCGTTTGGAGCAGCAGAATTGCGAAAAATTTTTTGCCTTCTCTACCATTTTTTGGCTTCAAAGTCCCATATCTCGCGAACGGATTGACCTAACCCAAAAATTCCTATTGCATCTGAAAGTAGAAACTCGCCCGATTATAACGGTATGTGTATTTTTTCCCTAGGCCATTCTGGTTAAGCGTTTGGAGCAGCAGAAGTGCGAAAAATTTGTTGTCTTCTCAACCATTTCTTAGCTTCAAACTCCCATATCTCGCGAACGGATTGACCTAACCCAAAAATTCCTGTTGCATCTGAAAGTAGATACTCGCCCGATTACAACGGTATGTGTATTTTTTCCCTATGCCATTCTGGTTAAGCGTTTGGAGCAGCAGAAGTGCGAAAAATTTGTTGTCTTCTCACCATTTCTTAGCTTCAAACTCCCATATCTCGCGAACGGATTGACCTAACCCAAAAATTCCTGTTGCATCTGAAAGTAGAAACTCGCCCGATTACAACGGTTTTTCTATTTTTTCCCTAGGCCATTCTGGTTAAGCGTTTGGAGCAGCAGAATTGTGAAAAATTTTTGCCTTCTCTACCATTTCTTGGCTTCAAACTCCCATATCTCGCGAACGGATTGGCCTAACCCAAAAATTCCTATTGCATCTGAAGGTAGAAACTCGCCCGATTACAACGGCATGTGTATTTTTTCCCTAGGCCATTCTGGTTAAGCGTTTGGAGCAGCAGAATTGCGAAAAATTTTTTGCCCTCTCTACCATTTTTTGGCTTCAAAGTCCATATCTCGCGATCGCATTGACCTAACCCAAACATTCCTGTTGCATCTGAAAGTAGAAACTCGCCCGATTACAACGGTTTTTCTATTTTTTCCCTATGCCATTCTAGTTAAGCGTTTGGAGCAGCAGAAGTGCGAAAAATTTGTTATCTTCTCAACCATTTCTTAGCTTCAAACTCCCATATCTCGCGAACGGATGGAACTAACCCAAACATTCCTGTTGCATCTGAAAGTAGAAACTCGCCCGATTACAACGGTTTTTCTATTTTTTCCCTAGGCCATTCTGGTTAAGCGTTTGGAGTAGCAGAATTGTGAAAAATTTTTTGCCTTCTCTACCATTTCTTCGCTTCAAACTCCCATATCTCGCGAACGGATTGACCTAACCCAAAAATTCCTATTACATCTGAAGGTAGAAACTCGCCCGATTAGAACGGTATGTGTATTTTTTCCCTAGGCCATTCTGGTTAAGCGTTTGGAGCAGCAGAATTGCGAAAAATTTTTTGCCTTCTCTACCATTTTTTGGCTTCAAACTCCCATATCTCGCGTACGGATTGACCTAACCCAAAAATTCCTATTGCATCTGAAAGTAGAAACTCGCCCGATTATAACGGTATGTGTATTTTTTCCCTAGGCCATTCTGGTTAAGCGTTTGGAGCAGCAGAAGTGCGAAAAATTTGTTGTCTTCTCAACCATTTCTTAGCTTCAAACTCCCATATCTCGCGAACGGATTGACCTAACCCAAAAATTCCTGTTGCATCTGAAAGTAGAAACTCGCCCGATTACAACGGTTTCTCTATTTTTTCCCTAGGCCATTCTGGTTAAGCGTTTGGAGCAGCAGAATTGTGAAAAATTTTTTGCCTTCTCTACCATTTCTTGGCTTCAAACTCCCATATCTCGCGAAACGGATTGACCTAACCCAAAAATTCCTATTGCATCTGAAGGTAGAAACTCGCCCGATTACAACGGTATGTGTATTTTTTCCCTAGGCCATTCTGGTTAAGCGTTTGGAGCAGCAGAATTGCGAAAAATTTTTGGCCTTCTCTACCATTTTTTGGCTTCAAAGTCCCATATCTCGCGAACGGATTGACCTAACCAAAAATTCCTGTTGCATCTGAAAGTAGAAATTCGCCCGATTACAACGGTTTTTCTATTTTTTCCCTAGGCCATTCTGGTTAAGCGTTTGGAGTAGCAGAATTGTGAAAAATTTTTTGCCTTCTCTACCATTTCTTGGCTTCAAACTCCCATATCTCGCGAACGGATTGACCTAACCCAAAAATTCCTATTGCATCTGAAGGTAGAAACTCGCCCGATTATAACGGTATGTGTATTTTTTCCCTAGGCCATTCTGGTTAAGCGTTCGGAGCAGCAGAATTGCGAAAAATTTTTTGCCTTCTCAACCATTTCGTGTCTTCAAACTCCCATATCTCGCGAACGGATTGACCTAACCCAAAAATTCCTATTGCATCTGAAAGTAGAAACTCGCCCGATTATAACGATATGTGTATTTTTTCCCTAGGCCATTCTGGTTAAGCGTTTGGAGCAGCAGAATTGCGAAAAATTTTTGCCTTCTCTACCATTTTTTGGCTTCAAACTCCCATATCTCGCGAACGGATTGACCTAACCCAAAAATTCCTATTGCATCTGAAAGTAGAAACTCGCCCGATTATAACGGTATGTGTATTTTTTCCCTAGGCCATTCTGGTTAAGCGTTTGGAGCAGCAGAAGTGCGAAAAATTGGTTGTCTTCTCAACCATTTCTTAGCTTCAAAATCTCATATCTCGCGAACGGATTGACCTAACCCAAAAATTCCTGTTGCATCTGAAAGTAGATACTCGCCCGATTACAACGGTATGTGTATTTTTTCCTAGCCCATTCTGGTTAAGCGTTTGGAGCAGCAGAATTGCGAAAAATTTTTTGCCTTCTCTACCATTTTTTGGCTTCAAACTCCCATATCTCCGCGAACGGATTGACCTAACCCAAAAATTCCTATTGCATCTGAAAGTAGAAAACTCGCCCGATTATACGGTATGTGTATTTTTTCCCTATGCCATTCTGGTTAAGCGTTTGGAGCAGCAGAATTGCGAAAAATTTTTTGCCTTCTCAACCATTTCTTGGCTTCAAACTCCCATATCTCGCGAACGGATTGACCTAACCCAAAAATTCCTATTGCATCTGAAAGTAGAAACTCGCCCGATTATAACGGTATGTGTATTTTTTCCCTATGCCATTCTGATTAAGCGTTTGGAGCAGCAGAAGTGCGAAAATTTGTTGTCTTCTCAACCATTTCTTAGCTTCAAACTCCCATATCTCGCGAACGGATTGACCTAACCCAAAAATTCCTGTTGCATCTGAAAGTAGAAACTCGCCCGATTACAACGGTTTTTCTATTTTTTTCCCTAGGCCATTCTGGTTAAGCGTTCGGAGCAGCAGAATTGCGAAAAATTTTTTGCCTTCTCAACCATTTCGTGTCTTCAAACTCCCATATCTCGCGAACGGATTGACCTAACCCAAAAATTCCTATTGCATCTGAAAGTAGAAACTCGCCCGATTATAACGATAGTGCATTTTTTCCCTAGGCCATTCTGGTTAAGCGTTTGGAGCAGCAGAATTGCGAAAAATTTTTTGCCTTCTCTACCATTTGTTTGGCTTCAACTCCCATATCTCGCGAACGGATTGACCTAACCCAAAAATTCCTATTGCATCTGAAAGTAGAAACTCGCCCGATTATAACGGTATGTGTATTTTTTCCCTAGGCCATTCTGGTTAAGCGTTTGGAGCAGCAGAAGTGCGAAAAATTGGTTGTCTTCTCAACCATTTCTTAGCTTCAAAATCTCATATCTCGCGAACGGATTGACCTAACCCAAAAATTCCTGTTGCATCTGAAAGTAGATACTCGCCCGATTACAACGGTATGTGTATTTTTTCCCTAGCCCATTCTGGTTAAGCGTTTGGAGCAGCAGAATTGCGAAAAATTTTTTGCCTTCTCTACCATTTTTTGGCTTCAAACTCCCATATCTCGCGAACGGATTGACCTAACCCAAAAATTCCTATTGCATCTGAAAGTAGAAACTCGCCCGATTATAACGGTATGTGTATTTTTTCCCTATGCCATTCTGGTTAAGCGTTTGGAGCAGCAGAATTGCGAAAAATTTTTTGCCTTCTCAACCATTTCTTGGCTTCAAACTCCCATATCTCGCGAACGGATTGACCTAACCCAAAAATTCCTATTGCATCTGAAAGTAGAAACTCGCCCGATTATAACGGTATGTGTATTTTTTCCCTATGCCATTCTGGTTAAGCGTTTGGAGCAGCAGAAGTGCGAAAAATTTGTTGTCTTCTCAACCATTTCTTAGCTTCAAACTCCCATATCTCGCGAACGGATTGACCTAACCCAAAAATTCCTGTTGCATCTGAAAGTAGAAACTCGCCCGATTACAACGGTTTTTCTATTTTTTCCCTAGGCCATTCTGGTTAAGCGTTTGGAGCAGCAGAATTGCGAAAAATTTTTTGCCTTCTCAACCATTTCTTGGCTTCAAATTCCCATATCTCGCGAACGGATTGACCTAACCCAAAAATTCCTATTGCATCTGAAAGTAGAAACTCGCCCGATTACAAAGGTATTTGTATTTTTTCCCTAGGCCATTCTGGTTAAGCTTTTGGAGCAGCAGAATTGTGAAAAATTTTTTGCCTTCTCTACCATTTCTTGGCTTCAAACTCCCATATCTCGCGAACGGATTGACCTAACCCAAAAATTCCTATTGCATCTGAAGGTAGAAACTCGCCCGGTTACAGCGGTATGTGTATTTTTTCCCTAGGCCATTCTGGTTAAGCGTTTGGAGCAGCAGAATTGCGAAAAATTTTTTGCCTTCTCAACCATTTCTTGGCTTCAAACTCCCATATCTCGCGAACGGACTGACCTAACCCAAAAATTCCTATTGCATCTGAAAGTAGAAACTCGCCCGATTATAACGGTATGTGTATTTTTTCCCTAGGCCATTCTGGTTAAGCGTTTGGAGCAGCAGAATTGCGAAAAATTTTTTGCCTTCTCAACCATTTCTTGGCTTCAAACTCCCATATCTCGCGAACGGATTGACCTAACCCAAAAATTCCTATTGCATCTGAAAGTAGAAACTCGCCCGATTATAACGGTATGTGTATTTCTTCCCTATGCCATTCTGGTTAAGCGTTTGGAGCAGCGGAAGTGCGAAAAATTTGTTGTCTTCTCAACCATTTCTTAGCTTCAAACTCCCATATCTCGCGAACGGATTGACCTAACCCAAAAATTCCTGTTGCATCTGAAAGTAGAAACTCGCCCGATTACAACGGTTTTTCTATTTTTTCCCTAGGCCATTCCGGTTAAGCGTTTGGAGCAGCAGAATTGCGAAAAATTTTTTGCCTTCTCAACCATTTCTTGGCTTCAAACTCCCATATCTCGCGAACGGACTGACCTAACCCAAAACTTCCTATTGCATCTGAAAGTAGAAACTCGCCCGATTATAACGGTATGTGTATTTTTTCCCTAGGCCATTCTGGTTAAGCGTTTGGAGCAGCAGAAGTGCGAAAAATTTGTTGTCTTCTCAACCATTTCTTAGCTTCAAACTCCCATATCTCGCGAACGGATTGACCTAACCCAAAAATTCCTGTTGCATCTGAAAGTAGAAACTCGCCCGATTACAACGGTTTTTCTATTTTTTCCCTAGGCCATTCTAGTTAAGCGTTTGGAGCAGCAGAATTGCGAAAAATTTTTTGCCTTCTCAACCATTTCTTGGCTTCAAACTCCCATATCTCGCGAACGGATTGACCTAACCCAAATATTCCTATTGCATCTGAAAGTAGAAACTCGCCCGATTACAAAGGTATGTGTATTTTTTCCCTAGGCCATTCTGGTTAAGCTTTTGGAGCAGCAGAATTGTGAAAAATTTTTTGCCTTCTCTACCATTTCTTGGCATCAAACTCCCATATCTCGCGAACGGATTGACCTAATCCAAAAATTCCTATTGCATCTGAAAGTAGAAACTCGCCCGATTACAACGGTATGTGTATTTTTTCCCTAGGCCATTCTGGTTAAGCGTTTGGAGCTGCAGAATTGTGAAAAATTTTTTGGCTTCTCTACCATTTCTTGGCTTCAAACTCCCATATCTCGCGAACGGATTGACCTAACCCAAAAATTCCTATTGCATCTGAAGGTAGAAACTCGCCCGATTACAACGGTATGTGTATTTTTTCCCTAGGCCATTCTGGTTAAACGTTTGGAGCAGCAGAATTGCGAAAAATTTTTTGCCTTCTCAACCATTTCTTGTCTTCAAACTCCCATATCTCGCGAACGGATTGACCTAACAAAAAATTCCTATTGCATCTGAAAGCAGAAACTCGCCCGATTACAACGGTATGTGTATTTTTTCCCTAGGCCATTCTGGTTAATCGTTTGGAGCAGCAGAATTGTGAAAAATTTTTTGCCTTCTCTACCATTTCTTGGCTTCAAACTCCCATATCTCGGGAACGGATTGACCTAACCCAAAAATTCCTGTTGCATCTGAAAGTAGAAACTCGCCCGATTATAACGGTATGTGTATTTTTTCCCTAGGCCATTCTGGTTAAGCGTTTGGAGCAGCAGAAGTGCGAAAAATTGGTTGTCTTCTCAATCATTTCTTAGCTTCAAACTCTCATATCTCGCGAACGGATTGACCTAACCTAAAAATTCCTGTTGCATCTGAAAGTAGATACTCGCCCGATTACAACGGTATGTGTATTTTTTCCCTAGGCCATTCTGGTTAAGCGTTTGGAGCAGCAGAATTGCGAAAAATTTTTTGCCTTCTCTACCATTTTTTGGCTTCAAACTCCCATATCTCGCGAACGGATTGACCTAACCCAAAAATTCCTATTGCATCTGAAAGTAGAAACTCGCCCGATTATAACGGTATGTGTATTTTTTCCCTAGGCCATTCTGGTTAAGCGTTTGGAGCAGCAGAATTGCGAAAAATTTTTTGACTTCTCAACCATTTCTTGGCTTCAAACTCCCATATCTCGCGAACGGATTGACCTAACCCAAAAATTCCTATTGCATCTGAAAGTAGAAACTCGCCCGATTATAACGGTATGTGTATTTCTTCCCTATGCCATTCTGGTTAAGCGTTTGGAGCAGCAGAATTGCGAAAAATTTGTTGTCTTCTCAACCATTTCTTAGCTTCAAACTCCCATATCTCGCGAACGGATTGACCTAACCCAAAAATTCCTGTTGCATCTGAAAGTAGAAACTCGCCCGATTACAACGGTTTTTCTATTTTTTCCCTAGGCCATTCTGGTTAAGCGTTTGGAGCAGCAGAATTGCGAAAAATTTTTTGCCTTCTCTACCATTTTTTGGCTTCAAACTCCCATATCTCGCGAACGGATTGACCTAACCCAAAAATTCCTATTGCATCTGAAAGTAGAAACTCGCCCGATTATAACGGTATGTGTATTTTTTCCCTAGGCCATTCTGGTTAAGCGTTTGGAGCAGCAGAAGTGCGAAAAATTTGTTGTCTTCTCAACCATTTCTTAGCTTCAAACTCCCATATCTCGCGAACGGATTGACCTAACCCAAAAATTCCTGTTGCATCTGAAAGTAGAAACTCGCCCGATTACAACGGTATGTGTATTTTTTCCCTAGGCCATTCTGGTTAAGCGTTCGGAGCAGCAGAATTGCGAAAAATTTTTTGCCTTCTCAACCTTTTCGTGTCTTCAAACTCCCATATCTCGCGAACGGATTGACCTAACCCAAAAATTCCTGTTGCATCTGAAAGTAGAAACTCGCCCGATTATAACGGTATGTGTATTTTTTCCCTAGGCCATTCTGGTTAAGCGTTTGGAGCAGCAGAAGTGCGAAAAATTGGTTGTCTTCTCAACCATTTCTTAGCTTCAAAATCTCATATCTCGCGAACGGATTGACCTAACCCAAAAATTCCTGTTGCATCTGAAAGTAGATACTCGCCCGATTACAACGGTATGTGTATTTTTTCCCTAGGCCATTCTGGTTAAGCGTTTGGAGCAGCAGAATTGCGAAAAATTTTTTGCCTTCTCTACCATTTTTTGGATTCAAACTCCCATATCTCGCGAACGGATTGACCTAACCCAAAAATTCCTATTGCATCTGAAAGTAGAAACTCGCCCGATTATAACGGTATGTGTATTTTTTCCCTAGGCCATTCTGGTTAAGCGTTTGGAGCAGCAGAATTGCGAAAAATTTTTTGCCTTCTCAACCATTTCTTGGCTTCAAACTCCCATATCTCGCGAACGGATTGACCTAACCGAAAAATTCCTATTGCATCTGAAAGTAGAAACTCGCCCGATTATAACGGTATGTGTATTTTTTCCCTATGCCATTCTGGTTAAGCGTTTGGAGCAGCAGAAGTGCGAAAAATTTGTGGTCTTCTCAACCATTTCTTAGCTTCAAACTCCCATATCTCGCAAACGGATTGACCTAACCCAAAAATTCCTGTTGCATCTGAAAGTAGAAACTCGCCCGATTACAACGGTTTTTCTATTTTTTCCCTAGGCCATTCTGGTTAAGCGTTTGGAGCAGCAGAATTGCCAAAAATTTTTTGCCTTCTCAACCATTTCTTGACTTCAAACTCCCATATCTCGCGAACGGATTGACCTAACCCAAAAATTCCTATTGCATCTGAAAGTAGAAACTCGCCCGATTACAAAGGTATGTGTATTTTTTCCCTAGGCCATTCTGGTTAAGCTTTTGGAGCAGCAGAATTGTGAAAAATTTTTTGCCTTCTCTACCATTTCTTGGCTTCAAACTCCCATATCTCGCGAACGGATTGACCTAACCCAAAAATTCCTATTGCATCTGAAAGTAGAAACTCGCCCGATTATAACGGTATGTGTATTTTTTCCCTAGGCCATTCTGGTTAAGCGTTTGGAGCAGCAGAATTGCGAAAAATTTTTTGCCTTCTCAACCATTTCTTGGCTTCAAACTCCCATATCTCGCGAACGGATTGACCTAACCCAAAAATTCCTATTGCATCTGAAAGTAGAAACTCGCCCGATTATAACGGTATGTGTATTTTTTCCCTATGCCATTCTGGTTAAGCGTTTGGAGCAGCAGAAGTGCGAAAAATTTGTTGTCTTCTCAACCATTTCTTAGCTTCAAACTCCCATATCTCGCGAACGGATTGACCTAACCCAAAAATTCCTGTTGCATCTGAAAGTAGAAACTCGCCCGATTACAACGGTTTTTCTATTTTTTCCCTAGGCCATTCTGGTTAAGCGTTTGGAGCAGCAGAATTGCGAAAAATTTTTTGCCTTCTCAACCATTTCTTGGCTTCAAACTCCCATATCTCGCGAACGGATTGACATAACCCAAAAATTCCTATTGCATCTGAAAGTAGAAACTCGCCCGATTACAAAGGTATGTGTATTTTTTCCATAGGCCATTCTGGTTAAGCTTTTGGAGCAGCAGAATTGTGAAAAATTTTTTACCTTCTCTACCATTTCTTGGCTTCAAACTCCCATATCTCGCGAACGGATTGACCTAATCCAAAAATTCCTATTGCATCTGAAAGTAGAAACTCGCCCGATTACAACGGTATGTGTATTTTTTCCCTAGGCCATTCTGGTTAAGCGTTTGGAGCTGCAGAATTGTGAAAAATTTTTTGGCTTCTCTACCATTTCTTGGCTTCAAACTCCCATATCTCGCGAACGGATTGACCTAACCCAAAAATTCCTATTGCATCTGAAAGTAGAAACTCGCCCGATTATAACGGTATGTGTATTTCTTCCCTATGCCATTCTGGTTAAGCGTTTGGAGCAGCAGAAGTGCGAAAAATTTGTTGTCTTCTCAACCATTTCTTAGCTTCAAACTCCCATATCTCGCGAACGGATTGACCTAACCCAAAAATTCCTGTTGCATCTGAAAGTAGAAACTCGCCCGATTACAACGGTTTTTCTATTTTTTCCCTAGGCCATTCTGGTTAAGCGTTTGGAGCAGCAGAATTGCGAAAAATTTTTTGCCTTCTCAACCATTTCTTGGCTTCAAACTCCCATATCTCGCGAACGGATTGACCTAACCCAAAAATTCCTATTGCATCTGAAAGTAGAAACTCGCCCGATTACAAAGGTATGTGTATTTTTTCCCTAGGCCATTCTGGTTAAGCTTTTGGAGCAGCAGAATTGTGAACAATTTTTTGCCTTCTCTACCATTTCTTGGCTTCAAACTCCCATATCTCGCTAACGGATTGACCTAACCCAAAAATTCCTATTGCATCTGAAGGTAGAAACTCGCCCGGTTACAGCGGTATGTGTATTTTTTCCCTAGGCCATTCTGGTTAAGCGTTTGGAGCAGCAGAATTGCGAAAAATTTTTTGCCTTCTCAACCATTTCTTGGCTTCAAACTCCCATATCTCGCGAACGGACTGACCTAACCCAAAAATTCCTATTGCATCTGAAAGCAGAAACTCGCCCGATTACAACGGTATGTGTATTTTTTCCCTAGGCCATTCTGGTTAATCGTTTGGAGCAGCAGAATTGTGAAAAATTTTTTGCCTTCTCTACCATTTCTTGGCTTCAAACTCCCATATCTCGGGAACGGATTGACCTAACCCAAAAATTCCTGTTGCATCTGAAAGTAGAAACTCGCCCGATTATAACGGTATGTGTATTTTTTCCCTAGGCCATTCTGGTTAAGCGTTTGGAGCAGCAGAAGTGCGAAAAATTGGTTGTCTTCTCAATCATTTCTTAGCTTCAAACTCTCATATCTCGCGAACGGATTGACCTAACCCAAAAATTCCTGTTGCATCTGAAAGTAGATACTCGCCCGATTACAACGGTATGTGTATTTTTTCCCTATGCCATTCTGGTTAAGCGTTTGGAGCAGCAGAATTGCGAAAAATTTTTTGCCTTCTCTACCATTTTTTGGCTTCAAACTCCCATATCTCGCGAACGGATTGACCTAACCCAAAAATTCCTATTGCATCTGAAAGTAGAAACTCGCCCGATTATAACGGTATGTGTATTTTTTCCCTAGGCCATTCTGGTTAAGCGTTTGGAGCAGCAGAATTGCGAAAAATTTTTTGACTTCTCAACCATTTCTTGGCTTCAAACTCCCATATCTCGCGAACGGATTGACCTAACCCAAAAATTCCTATTGCAACTGAAAGTAGAAACTCGCCCGATTATAACGGTATGTGTATTTCTTCCCTATGCCATTCTGGTTAAGCGTTTGGAGCAGCAGAAGTGCGAAAAATTTGTTGTCTTCTCAACCATTTCTTAGCTTCAAACTCCCATATCTCGCGAACGGATTGACCTAACCCAAAAATTCCTGTTGCATCTGAAAGTAGAAACTCGCCCGATTACAACGGTTTTTCTATTTTTTCCCTAGGCCATTCTGGTTAAGCGTTTGGAGCAGCAGAATTGCGAAAAATTTTTTGCCTTCTCAACCATTTCTTGGCTTCAAACTCCCATATCTCGCGAACGGATTGACCTAACCCAAAAATTCCTATTGCATCTGAAAGTAGAAACTCGCCCGATTATAACGGTATGTGTATTTCTTCCCTATGCCATTCTGGTTAAGCGTTTGGAGCAGCAGAAGTGCGAAAAATTTGTTGTCTTCTCAACCATTTCTTAGCTTCAAACTCCCATATCTCGCGAACGGATTGACCTAACCCAAAAATTCCTGTTGCATCTGAAAGTAGAAACTCGCCCGATTACAACGGTTTTTCTATTTTTTCCCTAGGCCATTCTGGTTAAGCGTTTGGAGCAGCAGAATTGCGAAAAATTTTTTGCCTTCTCAACCATTTCTTGGCTTCAAACTCCCATATCTCGCGAACGGATTGACCTAACCCAAAAATTCCTATTGCATCTGAAAGTAGAAACTCGCCCGATTACAAAGGTATGTGTATTTTTTCGCTAGGCCATTCTGGTTAAGCTTTTGGAGCAGCAGAATTGTGAACAATTTTTTGCCTTCTCTACCATTTCTTGGCTTCAAACTCCCATATCTCGCGAACGGATTGACCTAACCCAAAAATTCCTATTGCATCTGAAGGTAGAAACTCGCCCGGTTACAGCGGTATGTGTATTTTTTCCCTAGGCCATTCTGGTTAAGCGTTTGGAGCAGCAGAATTGCGAAAAATTTTTTGCCTTCTCAACCATTTCTTGGCTTCAAACTCCCATATCTCGCGAACGGACTGACCTAACCCAAAAATTCCTATTGCATCTGAAAGCAGAAACTCGCCCGATTACAACGGTATGTGTATTTTTTCCCTAGGCCATTCTGGTTAATCGTTTGGAGCAGCAGAATTGTGAAAAATTTTTTGCCTTCTCTACCATTTCTTGGCTTCAAACTCCCATATCTCGGGAACGGATTGACCTAACCCAAAAATTCCTGTTGCATCTGAAAGTAGAAACTCGCCCGATTATAACGGTATGTGTATTTTTTCCCTAGGCCATTCTGGTTAAGCGTTTGGAGCAGCAGAAGTGCGAAAAATTGGTTGTCTTCTCAATCATTTCTTAGCTTCAAACTCTCATATCTCGCGAACGGATTGACCTAACCCAAAAATTCCTGTTGCATCTGAAAGTAGATACTCGCCCGATTACAACGGTATGTGTATTTTTTCCCTAGGCCATTCTGGTTAAGCGTTTGGAGCAGCAGAATTGCGAAAAATTTTTTGCCTTCTCTACCATTTTTTGGCTTCAAACTCCCATATCTCGCGAACGGATTGACCTAACCCAAAAATTCCTATTGCATCTGAAAGTAGAAACTCGCCCGATTATAACGGTATGTGTATTTTTTCCCTAGGCCATTCTGGTTAAGCGTTTGGAGCAGCAGAATTGCGAAAAATTTTTTGACTTCTCAACCATTTCTTGGCTTCAAACTCCCATATCTCGCGAACGGATTGACCTAACCCAAAAATTCCTATTGCATCTGAAAGTAGAAACTCGCCCGATTATAACGGTATGTGTATTTCTTCCCTATGCCATTCTGGTTAAGCGTTTGGAGCAGCAGAAGTGCGAAAAATTTGTTGTCTTCTCAACCATTTCTTAGCTTCAAACTCCCATATCTCGCGAACGGATTGACCTAACCCAAAAATTCCTGTTGCATCTGAAAGTAGAAACTCGCCCGATTACAACGGTTTTTCTATTTTTTCCCTAGGCCATTCTGGTTAAGCGTTTGGAGCAGCAGAATTGCGAAAAATTTTTTGCCTTCTCTACCATTTTTTGGCTTCAAACTCCCATATCTCGCGAACGGATTGACCTAACCCAAAAATTCCTATTGCATCTGAAAGTAGAAACTCGCCCGATTATAACGGTATGTGTATTTTTTCCCTAGGCCATTCTGGTTAAGCGTTTGGAGCAGCAGAAGTGCGAAAAATTGGTTGTCTTCTCAATCATTTCTTAGCTTCAAACTCTCATATCTCGCGAACGGATTGACCTAACCCAAAAATTCCTGTTGCATCTGAAAGTAGATACTCGCCCGATTACAACGGTATGTGTATTTTTTCCCTATGCCATTCTGGTTAAGCGTTTGGAGCAGCAGAATTGCGAAAAATTTTTTGCCTTCTCTACCATTTTTTGGCTTCAAACTCCCATATCTCGCGAACGGATTGACCTAACCCAAAAATTCCTATTGCATCTGAAAGTAGAAACTCGCCCGATTATAACGGTATGTGTATTTTTTCCCTAGGCCATTCTGGTTAAGCGTTTGGAGCAGCAGAATTGCGAAAAATTTTTTGACTTCTCAACCATTTCTTGGCTTCAAACTCCCATATCTCGCGAACGGATTGACCTAACCCAAAAATTCCTATTGCAACTGAAAGTAGAAACTCGCCCGATTATAACGGTATGTGTATTTCTTCCCTATGCCATTCTGGTTAAGCGTTTGGAGCAGCAGAAGTGCGAAAAATTTGTTGTCTTCTCAACCATTTCTTAGCTTCAAACTCCCATATCTCGCGAACGGATTGACCTAACCCAAAAATTCCTGTTGCATCTGAAAGTAGAAACTCGCCCGATTACAACGGTTTTTCTATTTTTTCCCTAGGCCATTCTGGTTAAGCGTTTGGAGCAGCAGAATTGCGAAAAATTTTTTGCCTTCTCAACCATTTCTTGGCTTCAAACTCCCATATCTCGCGAACGGATTGACCTAACCCAAAAATTCCTATTGCATCTGAAAGTAGAAACTCGCCCGATTATAACGGTATGTGTATTTCTTCCCTATGCCATTCTGGTTAAGCGTTTGGAGCAGCAGAAGTGCGAAAAATTTGTTGTCTTCTCAACCATTTCTTAGCTTCAAACTCCCATATCTCGCGAACGGATTGACCTAACCCAAAAATTCCTGTTGCATCTGAAAGTAGAAACTCGCCCGATTACAACGGTTTTTCTATTTTTTCCCTAGGCCATTCTGGTTAAGCGTTTGGAGCAGCAGAATTGCGAAAAATTTTTTGCCTTCTCAACCATTTCTTGGCTTCAAACTCCCATATCTCGCGAACGGATTGACCTAACCCAAAAATTCCTATTGCATCTGAAAGTAGAAACTCGCCCGATTACAAAGGTATGTGTATTTTTTCGCTAGGCCATTCTGGTTAAGCTTTTGGAGCAGCAGAATTGTGAACAATTTTTTGCCTTCTCTACCATTTCTTGGCTTCAAACTCCCATATCTCGCGAACGGATTGACCTAACCCAAAAATTCCTATTGCATCTGAAGGTAGAAACTCGCCCGGTTACAGCGGTATGTGTATTTTTTCCCTAGGCCATTCTGGTTAAGCGTTTGGAGCAGCAGAATTGCGAAAAATTTTTTGCCTTCTCAACCATTTCTTGGCTTCAAACTCCCATATCTCGCGAACGGACTGACCTAACCCAAAAATTCCTATTGCATCTGAAAGCAGAAACTCGCCCGATTACAACGGTATGTGTATTTTTTCCCTAGGCCATTCTGGTTAATCGTTTGGAGCAGCAGAATTGTGAAAAATTTTTTGCCTTCTCTACCATTTCTTGGCTTCAAACTCCCATATCTCGGGAACGGATTGACCTAACCCAAAAATTCCTGTTGCATCTGAAAGTAGAAACTCGCCCGATTATAACGGTATGTGTATTTTTTCCCTAGGCCATTCTGGTTAAGCGTTTGGAGCAGCAGAAGTGCGAAAAATTGGTTGTCTTCTCAATCATTTCTTAGCTTCAAACTCTCATATCTCGCGAACGGATTGACCTAACCCAAAAATTCCTGTTGCATCTGAAAGTAGATACTCGCCCGATTACAACGGTATGTGTATTTTTTCCCTAGGCCATTCTGGTTAAGCGTTTGGAGCAGCAGAATTGCGAAAAATTTTTTGCCTTCTCTACCATTTTTTGGCTTCAAACTCCCATATCTCGCGAACGGATTGACCTAACCCAAAAATTCCTATTGCATCTGAAAGTAGAAACTCGCCCGATTATAACGGTATGTGTATTTTTTCCCTAGGCCATTCTGGTTAAGCGTTTGGAGCAGCAGAATTGCGAAAAATTTTTTGACTTCTCAACCATTTCTTGGCTTCAAACTCCCATATCTCGCGAACGGATTGACCTAACCCAAAAATTCCTATTGCATCTGAAAGTAGAAACTCGCCCGATTATAACGGTATGTGTATTTCTTCCCTATGCCATTCTGGTTAAGCGTTTGGAGCAGCAGAAGTGCGAAAAATTTGTTGTCTTCTCAACCATTTCTTAGCTTCAAACTCCCATATCTCGCGAACGGATTGACCTAACCCAAAAATTCCTGTTGCATCTGAAAGTAGAAACTCGCCCGATTACAACGGTTTTTCTATTTTTTCCCTAGGCCATTCTGGTTAAGCGTTTGGAGCAGCAGAATTGCGAAAAATTTTTTGCCTTCTCTACCATTTTTTGGCTTCAAACTCCCATATCTCGCGAACGGATTGACCTAACCCAAAAATTCCTATTGCATCTGAAAGTAGAAACTCGCCCGATTATAACGGTATGTGTATTTTTTCCCTAGGCCATTCTGGTTAAGCGTTTGGAGCAGCAGAAGTGCGAAAAATTTGTTGTCTTCTCAACCATTTCTTAGCTTCAAACTCCCATATCTCGCGAACGGATTGACCTAACCCAAAAATTCCTGTTGCATCTGAAAGTAGAAACTCGCCCGATTACAACGGTATGTGTATTTTTTCCCTAGGCCATTCTGGTTAAGCGTTCGGAGCAGCAGAATTGCGAAAAATTTTTTGCCTTCTCAACCTTTTCGTGTCTTCAAACTCCCATATCTCGCGAACGGATTGACCTAACCCAAAAATTCCTGTTGCATCTGAAAGTAGAAACTCGCCCGATTATAACGGTATGTGTATTTTTTCCCTAGGCCATTCTGGTTAAGCGTTTGGAGCAGCAGAAGTGCGAAAAATTGGTTGTCTTCTCAATCATTTCTTAGCTTCAAACTCTCATATCTCGCGAACGGATTGACCTAACCCAAAAATTCCTGTTGCATCTGAAAGTAGATACTCGCCCGATTACAACGGTATGTGTATTTTTTCCCTAGGCCATTCTGGTTAAGCGTTTGGAGCAGCAGAATTGCGAAAAATTTTTTGCCTTCTCTACCATTTTTTGGCTTCAAACTCCCATATCTCGCGAACGGATTGACCTAACCCAAAAATTCCTATTGCATCTGAAAGTAGAAACTCGCCCGATTATAACGGTATGTGTATTTTTTCCCTAGGCCATTCTGGTTAAGCGTTTGGAGCAGCAGAATTGCGAAAAATTTTTTGACTTCTCAACCATTTCTTGGCTTCAAACTCCCATATCTCGCGAACGGATTGACCTAACCCAAAAATTCCTATTGCATCTGAAAGTAGAAACTCGCCCGATTATAACGGTATGTGTATTTCTTCCCTATGCCATTCTGGTTAAGCGTTTGGAGCAGCAGAAGTGCGAAAAATTTGTTGTCTTCTCAACCATTTCTTAGCTTCAAACTCCCATATCTCGCGAACGGATTGACCTAACCCAAAAATTCCTGTTGCATCTGAAAGTAGAAACTCGCCCGATTACAACGGTTTTTCTATTTTTTCCCTAGGCCATTCTGGTTAAGCGTTTGGAGCAGCAGAATTGCGAAAAATTTTTTGCCTTCTCTACCATTTTTTGGCTTCAAACTCCCATATCTCGCGAACGGATTGACCTAACCCAAAAATTCCTATTGCATCTGAAAGTAGAAACTCGCCCGATTATAACGGTATGTGTATTTTTTCCCTAGGCCATTCTGGTTAAGCGTTTGGAGCAGCAGAAGTGCGAAAAATTTGTTGTCTTCTCAACCATTTCTTAGCTTCAAACTCCCATATCTCGCGAACGGATTGACCTAACCCAAAAATTCCTGTTGCATCTGAAAGTAGAAACTCGCCCGATTACAACGGTATGTGTATTTTTTCCCTAGGCCATTCTGGTTAAGCGTTCGGAGCAGCAGAATTGCGAAAAATTTTTTGCCTTCTCAACCTTTTCGTGTCTTCAAACTCCCATATCTCGCGAACGGATTGACCTAACCCAAAAATTCCTGTTGCATCTGAAAGTAGAAACTCGCCCGATTATAACGGTATGTGTATTTTTTCCCTAGGCCATTCTGGTTAAGCGTTTGGAGCAGCAGAAGTGCGAAAAATTGGTTGTCTTCTCAACCATTTCTTAGCTTCAAAATCTCATATCTCGCGAACGGATTGACCTAACCCAAAAATTCCTGTTGCATCTGAAAGTAGATACTCGCCCGATTACAACGGTATGTGTATTTTTTCCCTAGGCCATTCTGGTTAAGCGTTTGGAGCAGCAGAATTGCGAAAAATTTTTTGCCTTCTCTACCATTTTTTGGCTTCAAACTCCCATATCTCGCGAACGGATTGACCTAACCCAAAAATTCCTGTTGCATCTGAAAGTAGAAACTCGCCCGATTACAACGGTTTTTCTATTTTTTCCCTAGGCCATTCTGGTTAAGCGTTTGGAGCAGCAGAATTGCGAAAAATTTTTTGCCTTCTCAACCATTTCTTGGCTTCAAACTCCCATATCTCGCGAACGGATTGACCTAACCCAAAAATTCCTATTGCATCTGAAAGTAGAAACTCGCCCGATTACAAAGGTATGTGTATTTTTTCCATAGGCCATTCTGGTTAAGCTTTTGGAGCAGCAGAATTGTGAAAAATTTTTTACCTTCTCTACCATTTCTTGGCTTCAAACTCCCACATCTCGCGAACGGATTGACCTAATCCAAAAATTCCTATTGCATCTGAAAGTAGAAACTCGCCCGATTACAACGGTATGTGTATTTTTTCCCTAGGCCATTCTGGTTAAGCGTTTGGAGCTGCAGAATTGTGAAAAATTTTTTGGCTTCTCTACCATTTCTTGGCTTCAAACTCCCATATCTCGCGAGCGGATTGACCTAACCCAAAAATTCCTATTGCATCTGAAGGTAGAAACTCGCCCGATTACAACGGTATGTGTATTTTTTCCCTAGGCCATTCTGGTTAAGCGTTTGGAGCAGCAGAATTGCGAAAAATTTTTTGCCTTCTCAACCATTTCTTGTCTTCAAACTCCCATATCTCGCGAACGGATTGACCTAACCCAAAAATTCCTGTTGCATCTGAAAGTAGAAACTCGCCCGATTACAACGGTATGTGTATTTTTTCCCTAGGCCATTCTGGTTAAGCGTTCGGAGCAGCAGAATTGCGAAAAATTTTTTGCCTTCTCAACCTTTTCGTGTCTTCAAACTCCCATATCTCGCGAACGGATTGACCTAACCCAAAAATTCCTGTTGCATCTGAAAGTAGAAACTCGCCCGATTATAACGGTATGTGTATTTTTTCCCTAGGCCATTCTGGTTAAGCGTTTGGAGCAGCAGAAGTGCGAAAAATTGGTTGTCTTCTCAACCATTTCTTAGCTTCAAAATCTCATATCTCGCGAACGGATTGACCTAACCCAAAAATTCCTGTTGCATCTGAAAGTAGATACTCGCCCGATTACAACGGTATGTGTATTTTTTCCCTAGGCCATTCTGGTTAAGCGTTTGGAGCAGCAGAATTGCGAAAAATTTTTTGCCTTCTCTACCATTTTTTGGCTTCAAACTCCCATATCTCGCGAACGGATTGACCTAACCCAAAAATTCCTATTGCATCTGAAAGTAGAAACTCGCCCGATTATAACGGTATGTGTATTTTTTCCCTAGGCCATTCTGGTTAAGCGTTTGGAGCAGCAGAATTGCGAAAAATTTTTTGCCTTCTCAACCATTTCTTGGCTTCAAACTCCCATATCTCGCGAACGGATTGACCTAACCCAAAAATTCCTATTGCATCTGAAAGTAGAAACTCGCCTGATTATAACCGTATGTGTATTTTTTCCCTATGCCATTCTGGTTAAGCGTTTGGAGCAGCAGAAGTGCGAAAAATTTGTGGTCTTCTCAACCATTTCTTAGCTTCAAACTCCCATATATCGCAAACGGATTGACCTAACCCAAAAATTCCTGTTGCATCTGAAAGTAGAAACTCGCCCGATTACAACGGTTTTTCTATTTTTTCCCTAGGCCATTCTGGTTAAGCGTTTGGAGCAGCATAATTGCCAAAAATTTTTTGCCTTCTCAACCATTTCTTGGCTTCAAACTCCCATATCTCGCGAACGGATTGACCTAACCCAAAAATTCCTATTGCATCTGAAAGTAGAAACTCGCCCGATTACAAAGGTATGTGTATTTTTTCCCTAGGCCATTCTGGTTAAGCTTTTGGAGCAGCAAAATTGTGAAAAATTTTTTGCCTTCTCTACCATTTCTTGGCTTCAAACTCCCATATCTCGCGAACGGATTGACCTAACCCAAAAATTCCTATTGCATCTGAAGGTAGAAACTCGCCCGGTTACAGCGGTATGTGTATTTTTTCCCTAGGCCATTCTGGTTAAGCGTTTGGAGCAGCAGAATTGCGAAAAATTTTTTGCCTTCTCTACCATTTTTTGGCTTCAAACTCCCATATCTCGCGAACGGATTGACCTAACCCAAAAATTCCTATTGCATCTGAAAGTAGAAACTCGCCCGATTATAACGGTATGTGTATTTTTTCCCTAGGCCATTCTGGTTAAGCTTTTGGAGCAGCAAAATTGTGAAAAATTTTTTGCCTTCTCTACCATTTCTTGGCTTCAAACTCCCATATCTCGCGAACGGATTGACCTAACCCAAAAATTCCTATTGCATCTGAAGGTAGAAACTCGCCCGGTTACAGCGGTATGTGTATTTTTTCCCTAGGCCATTCTGGTTAAGCGTTTGGAGCAGCAGAATTGCGAAAAATTTTTTGCCTTCTCTACCATTTTTTGGCTTCAAACTCCCATATCTCGCGAACGGATTGACCTAACCCAAAAATTCCTATTGCATCTGAAAGTAGAAACTCGCCCGATTATAACGGTATGTGTATTTTTTCCCTAGGCCATTCTGGTTAAGCGTTTGGAGCAGCAGAATTGCGAAAAATTTTTTGCCTTCTCAACCATTTCTTGGCTTCAAACTCCCATATCTCGCGAACGGATTGACCTAACCCAAAAATTCCTATTGCATCTGAAAGTAGAAACTCGCCCGATTATAACGGTATGTGTATTTTTTCCCTATGCCATTCTGGTTAAGCGTTTGGAGCAGCAGAAGTGCGAAAAATTTGTTGTCTTCTCAACCATTTCTTAGCTTCAAACTCCCATATCTCGCGAACGGATTGACCTAACCCAAAAATTCCTGTTGCATCTGAAAGTAGAAACTCGCCCGATTACAACGGTTTTTCTATTTTTTCCCTAGGCCATTCTGGTTAAGCGTTTGGAGCAGCAGAATTGCGAAAAATTTTTTGCCTTCTCAACCATTTCTTGGCTTCAAACTCCCATATCTCGCGAACGGATTGACCTAACCCAAAAATTCCTATTGCATCTGAAAGTAGAAACTCGCCCGATTACAAAGGTATGTGTATTTTTTCCATAGGCCATTCTGGTTAAGCTTTTGGAGCAGCAGAATTGTGAAAAATTTTTTACCTTCTCTACCATTTCTTGGCTTCAAACTCCCACATCTCGCGAACGGATTGACCTAATCCAAAAATTCCTATTGCATCTGAAAGTAGAAACTCGCCCGATTACAACGGTATGTGTATTTTTTCCCTAGGCCATTCTGGTTAAGCGTTTGGAGCTGCAGAATTGTGAAAAATTTTTTGGCTTCTCTACCATTTCTTGGCTTCAAACTCCCATATCTCGCGAACGGATTGACCTAACCCAAAAATTCCTATTGCATCTGAAGGTAGAAACTCGCCCGATTACAACGGTATGTGTATTTTTTCCCTAGGCCATTCTGGTTAAGCGTTTGGAGCAGCAGAATTGCGAAAAATTTTTTGCCTTCTCAACCATTTCTTGTCTTCAAACTCCCATATCTCGCGAACGGATTGACCTAACCCAAAAATTCCTGTTGCATCTGAAAGTAGATACTCGCCCGATTACAACGGTATGTGTATTTTTTCCCTAGGCCATTCTGGTTAAGCGTTTGGAGCAGCAGAATTGCGAAAAATTTTTTGCCTTCTCTACCATTTTTTGGCTTCAAACTCCCATATCTCGCGAACGGATTGACCTAACCCAAAAATTCCTATTGCATCTGAAAGTAGAAACTCGCCCGATTATAACGGTATGTGTATTTTTTCCCTAGGCCATTCTGGTTAAGCGTTTGGAGCAGCAGAATTGCGAAAAATTTTTTGCCTTCTCAACCATTTCTTGGCTTCAAACTCCCATATCTCGCGAACGGATTGACCTAACCCAAAAATTCCTATTGCATCTGAAAGTAGAAACTCGCCCGATTATAACGGTATGTGTATTTCTTCCCTATGCCATTCTGGTTAAGCGTTTGGAGCAGCAGAAGTGCGAAAAATTTGTTGTCTTCTCAACCATTTCTTAGCTTCAAACTCCCATATCTCGCGAACGGATTGACCTAACCCAAAAATTCCTGTTGCATCTGAAAGTAGAAACTCGCCCGATTACAACGGTTTTTCTATTTTTTCCCTAGGCCATTCTGGTTAAGCGTTTGGAGCAGCAGAATTGCGATAAATTTTTTGCCTTCTCAACCATTTCTTGGCTTCAAACTCCCATATCTCGCGAACGGATTGACCTAACCCAAAAATTCCTATTGCATCTGAAAGTAGAAACTCGCCCGATTACAAAGGTATGTGTATTTTTTCCATAGGCCATTCTGGTTAAGCTTTTGGAGCAGCAGAATTGTGAAAAATTTTTTACCTTCTCTACCATTTCTTGGCTTCAAACTCCCACATCTCGCGAACGGATTGACCTAATCCAAAAATTCCTATTGCATCTGAAAGTAGAAACTCGCCCGATTACAACGGTATGTGTATTTTTTCCCTAGGCCATTCTGGTTAAGCGTTTGGAGCTGCAGAATTGTGAAAAATTTTTTGGCTTCTCTACCATTTCTTGGCTTCAAACTCCCATATCTCGCGAACGGATTGACCTAACCCAAAAATTCCTATTGCATCTGAAGGTAGAAACTCGCCCGATTACAACGGTATGTGTATTTTTTCCCTAGGCCATTCTGGTTAAGCGTTTGGAGCAGCAGAATTGCGAAAAATTTTTTGCCTTCTCAACCATTTCTTGTCTTCAAACTCCCATATCTCGCGAACGGATTGACCTAACCCAAAAATTCCTGTTGCATCTGAAAGTAGATACTCGCCCGATTACAACGGTATGTGTATTTTTTCCCTAGGCCATTCTGGTTAAGCGTTTGGAGCAGCAGAATTGCGAAAAATTTTTTGCCTTCTCTACCATTTTTTGGCTTCAAACTCCCATATCTCGCGAACGGATTGACCTAACCCAAAAATTCCTATTGCATCTGAAAGTAGAAACTCGCCCGATTATAACGGTATGTGTATTTTTTCCCTAGGCCATTCTGGTTAAGCGTTTGGAGCAGCAGAATTGCGAAAAATTTTTTGCCTTCTCAACCATTTCTTGGCTTCAAACTCCCATATCTCGCGAACGGATTGACCTAACCCAAAAATTCCTATTGCATCTGAAAGTAGAAACTCGCCCGATTATAACGGTATGTGTATTTCTTCCCTATGCCATTCTGGTTAAGCGTTTGGAGCAGCAGAAGTGCGAAAAATTTGTTGTCTTCTCAACCATTTCTTAGCTTCAAACTCCCATATCTCGCGAACGGATTGACCTAACCCAAAAATTCCTGTTGCATCTGAAAGTAGAAACTCGCCCGATTACACCGGTTTTTCTATTTTTTCCCTAGGCCATTCTGGTTAAGCGTTTGGAGCAGCAGAATTGCGAAAAATTTTTTGCCTTCTCAACCATTTCTTGGCTTCAAACTCCCATATCTCGCGAACGGATTGACCTAACCCAAAAATTCCTATTGCATCTGAAAGTAGAAACTCGCCCGATTACAAAGGTATGTGTATTTTTTCCCTAGGCCATTCTGGTTAAGCTTTTGGAGCAGCAGAATTGTGAACAATTTTTTGCCTTCTCTACCATTTCTTGGCTTCAAACTCCCATATCTCGCGAACGGATTTACCTAACCCAAAAATTCCTATTGCATCTGAAGGTAGAAACTCGCCCGGTTACAGCGGTATGTGTATTTTTTCCCTAGGCCATTCTGGTTAAGCGTTTGGAGCAGCAGAATTGCGAAAAATTTTTTGCCTTCTCAACCATTTCTTGGCTTCAAACTCCCATATCTCGCGAACGGACTGACCTAACCCAAAAATTCCTATTGCATCTGAAAGTAGAAACTCGCCCGATTATAACGGTATGTGTATTTTTTCCCTAGGCCATTCTGGTTAAGCGTTTGGAGCAGCAGAAGTGCGAAAAATTTTTTGTCTTCTCAACCATTTCTTAGCTTCAAACTCCCATATCTCGCGAACGGATTGACCTAACCCAAAAATTCCTGTTGCATCTGAAAGTAGAAACTCGCCCGATTACAACGGTTTTTCTATTTTTTCCCTAGGCCATTCTAGTTAAGCGTTTGGAGCAGCAGAATTGCGAAAAATTTTTTGCCTTCTCAACCATTTCTTGGCTTCAAACTCCCATATCTCGCGAACGGATTGACCTAACCCAAAAATTCCTATTGCATCTGAAAGTAGAAACTCGCCCGATTACAAAGGTATGTGTATTTTTTCCCTAGGCCATTCTGGTTATGCGTTTGGAGCAGCAGAATTGCGAAAAATTTTTTGCCTTCTCAACCATTTCTTGGCTTCAAAGTCCCATATCTCGCGAACGGATTGACCTAACCCAAAAATTCCTATTGCATCTGAAGGTAGAAACTCGCCCGATTACAGCGGTATGTGTATTTTTTCCCTAGGCCATTCTGGTTAAGCGTTTGGAGCAGCAGAATTGCGAAAAATTTTTTGCCTTCTCCACCATTTCTTAGCTTCAAACTCCCATATCTCGCGAACGGATTAACCTAACCCAAAAATTCCTATTGCATCTGAAAGTAGAAACTCGCCCGATTATAACGGTATGTGTATTTTTTCCCTAGGCCATTCTGGTTAAGCGTTTGGAGCAGCAGAATTGCGAAAAATTTTTTGCCTTCTCAACCATTTCTTGTCTTCAAACTCCCATATCTCGCGAACGGATTGACCTAACCAAAAATTCCTATTGCATCTGAAAGTAGAAACTCGCCCCATTACAACGGTATGTGTATTTTTTCCCTAGGCCATTCTGGTTAAGCGTTTGTAGCAGCAGAATTGTGAAAAATTTTTTGCCTTCTCTACCATTTCTTGGCTTCAAACTCCCATATCTCGGGAACGGATTGACCTAACCCAAAAATTGCTATTGCATCTGAAGGTAGAAACTCGCCCGATTACAACGGTATGTGTATTTTTTCCCTAGGCCATTCTGGTTAAGCGTTTGGAGCAGCAGAATTGCGAAAAATTTTTTGCCTTCACAACCATTTCTTGGCTTCAAAGTCCCATATCTCGCGAACGGATTGACCTAACCCAAAAATTCCAATTGCATCTGAAAGTAGAAACTCGCCCGATTACAACGGTATGTGTATTTTTTCCCTAGGTCATTCCGGTTAAGCGTTTGGAGCAGCAGAATTGCGAAAAATTTTTTGCCTTCTCAACCATTTCTTGGCTTCGAAGTCCCATATCTCGCGAAAGGATTGACCTAACCCAAAAATTCCTATTGCATCTGAAAGTAGAAACTCGCCCGATTACATCGGTAAGTGTATTTTTTCCCTAGGCCATTCTGGTTAAGCTTTTGGAGCAGCAGAATTGTAAAAAATTTTTTGCCTTCTCTACCATTTCTTGGCTTCAAACTCCTATATCTCGCGAACGGATTGACCTAACCCAAAAATTCCTATTGCATCTGAAGGTAGAAACTCGCCCGATTACAACGGTATGTGTATTTTTTCCCTAGGCCATTCTGGTTAAGCGTTTGGAGCAGCAGAAGTGCGAAAAATTTGTTGTCTTCTCAACCATTTCTTAGCTTCAAACTCCCATATCTCGCGAACGGATTGACCTAACCCAAAAATTCCTGTTGCATCTGAAAGTAGAAACTCGCCCGATTACAACGGATTTTCTATTTTTTCCCTAGGCCATTCTGGTTAAGCGTTTGGAGCAGCAGAATTGCGAAAAATTTTTTGCCTTCTCAACCATTTCTTGGCTTCAAACTCCCATATCTCGCGAACGGATTGACCTAACCCAAAAATTCCTACTGCATCTGAAAGTAGAAACTCGCCCGACTACAAAGGTATGTGTATTTTTTCCCTAGGCCATTCTGGTTAAGCGTTTGGAGCAGCAGAAGTGCGAAAAATTTGTTGTCTTCTCAACCATTTCTTAGCTTCAAACTCCCATATCTCGCGAACGGATTGACCTAACCCAAAAATTCCTGTTGCATCTGAAAGTAGAAACTCGCCCGATTACAACGGTTTTTCTATTTTTTCCCTAGGCCATTCTGGTTAAGCGTTTGGAGCAGCAGAATTGCGAAAAATTTTTTGCCTTCTCTACCATTTCTTGGCTTCAAACTCCCATATCTCCCGAACGGATTGACCTAACCCAAAAATTCCTATTGCATCTGAAAGTAGAAACTCGCCCGATTATAACGGTATGTGTATTTTTTCCCTAGGCCATTCTGGTTAAGCGTTTGGAGCAGCAGAATTGCGAAAAATTTTTTGCCTTCTCAACCATTTCTTGTCTTCAAACTCCCATATCTCGCGAACGGATTGACCTAACCAAAAATTCCTATTGCATCTGAAAGTAGAAACTCGCCCGATTACAACGGTATGTGTATTTTTGCCCTAGGCCATTCTGGTTAAGCGTTTGTAGCAGCAGAATTGTGAAAAATTTTTTGCCTTCTCTAGCATTTCTTGGCTTCAAACTCCCATATCTCGGGAACGGATTGACCTAACCCAAATATTCCTATTGCATCTGAAGGTAGAAACTCGCCCGATTACAACGGTATGTGTATTTTTTCCCTAGGCCATTCTGGTTAAGCGTTTGGAGCAGCAGAATTGCGAAAAATTTTTTGCCTTCTCAACCATTTCTTGGCTTCAAACTCCCATATCTCGCGAACGGATTGACCTAACCCAAAAATTCCTGTTGCATCTGAAAGTAGAAACTCGCCCGATTACAACGGATTTTCTATTTTTTCCCTAGGCCATTCTGGTTAAGCGTTTGGAGCAGCAGAATTGCGAAAAATTTTTTGCCTTCTCAACCATTTCTTGGCTTCAAACTCCCATATCTCCCGAACGGATTGACCTAACCCAAAAATTCCTATTGCATCTGAAAGTAGAAACTCGCCCGATTATAACGGTATGTGTATTTTTTCCCTAGGCCATTCTGGTTAAGCGTTTGGAGCAGCAGAATTGCGAAAAATTTTTTGCCTTCTCAACCATTTCTTGTCTTCAAACTCCCATATCTCGCGAACGGATTGACCTAACCAAAAATTCCTATTGCATCTGAAAGTAGAAACTCGCCCGATTACAACGGTATGTGTATTTTTGCCCTAGGCCATTCTGGTTAAGCGTTTGTAGCAGCAGAATTGTGAAAAATTTTTTGCCTTCTCTAGCATTTCTTGGCTTCAAACTCCCATATCTCGGGAACGGATTGACCTAACCCAAATATTCCTATTGCATCTGAAGGTAGAAACTCGCCCGATTACAACGGTATGTGTATTTTTTCCCTAGGCCATTCTGGTTAAGCGTTTGGAGCAGCAGAATTGCGAAAAATTTTTTGCCTTCTCAACCATTTCTTGGCTTCAAAGTCCCATATCTCGCGAACGGATTGACCTAACCCAAAAATTCCTATCGCATCTGAAGGTAGAAACTCGCCCGATTACAACGGTATGTGTATTTTTTCCCTAGGCCATTCTGGTTAAGCGTTTGGAGCAGCAGAATTGCGAAAAATTTTTTGCCTTCTCAACCATTTCTTAGCTTCAAACTCCCATATCTCGCGAACGGATTAACCTAACCCAAAAATTCCTATTGCATCTGAAAGTAGAAACTCGCCCGATTATAACGGTATGTGTATTTTTTCCCTAGGCCATTCTGGTTAAGCGTTTGGAGCAGCAGAATTGCGAAAAATTTTTTGCCTTCTCAACCATTTCTTGTTTTCAAACTCCCATATCTCGCGAACGGATTGACCTAACCAAAAATTCCTATTGCATCTGAAAGTAGAAACTCGCCCGATTACAACGGTATGTGTATTTTTTCCCTAGGCCATTCTGGTTAAGCGTTTGAAGCAGCAGAATTGCGAAAAATTTTTACCCTTCTCAACCATTTCTTGGCTTCAAACTCCCATATCTCGCGAAAGGATTGACCAAACTCAAAAATTCCTGTTGCGTCTGAAAGTAGAAACTCGCCCGATTACAAAGGTATGTGTATTTTTTCCCTAGGCCATTCTGGTTAAGCGTTTGGAGCAGCAGAATTGCGAAAAATTTGTTGCCTCCTCAACCATTTCTTAGATTCAAACTGCCATATCTCGCGAACGGTTTGATCAAGCCCAAAAATTCCTGGTGCGTCTGAAAGTAGAAACTCGCCCGATTACAACGGTATGTGTATTTTTTCCCTAGACCACTCTGGTTAAGCGTTTGGAGTAGCAGAATTGCGAAAAATTTGTTGCCTTCTCAACCATTTCTTAGCTTCAAACTCCCATATCTCGCGAACAGTTTGACCAAGCCCAACAATTCCTCTTGCATCTGAAAGTAGAAACTCGCCCGATTACAACGGTATGTGTATTTTTTCCCTAGGCCATTGTGGTTAAGCGTTTGGAGCAGCAGAATTGCGAGAAATTTGTTGCCTTCTCAACCATTTCTTAGCTTCATACTCCCATATCTCGCGAACGGTTTGACCAAGCTCAAAAATTCCTGCTGCGTCTGAAAGTAGAAACTAGCCCGATTACAACGGTATATGTATTTTTTCCATAGGCCATTCTGGTTAAGCGTTTGGAGCTGCACAATTGCGAGAAATTTGTGGCCTTCTCAACCATTTCTTAGCTTCAAATGCCCATATCTCGCGAACGGATTGACCAAACCCAAAAATTCCTCTTGCATCTAAAAGTAGAAACTCGTCTGATTACAACGGTATGTGTATTTTTTCCCTAGGCCATTCTGGTTAAGCGTTTGGATCAGAAGAAGTGGGAAAAATTTTTTGTCTGCTCAAACATTTCCTAGCTTCAAACTCCCATATCTCGCGAATGGATTGACCAAACCCAAAAATTCCTGCTGCTTCTGAAAGTAGAAACTCATCCCATTACAACGGTGTGTGTATTTTTTCCCTAGGTCATTCTGGTTAAGCGTTTGGAGCAGTAGAAGTGCGCAAAATTTGTTGTCTCCTCAACCTTTTCTTGGCTTCAAACTCCCATATCTCGCGAACGGATTGACCTAACCCAAAAATTCCTATTGCATCTGAAAGTAGAAACTCGCCCGATTACAACGGTATGTGTAGTTTTTCCCTAGGCCATTCTGGTCAAGCGTTTGGAGCAGCAGAATTGCGAAAAATTTTTTGCCTTCTCAACCATTTCTTGGCTTCAAAGTCCCATATCTCGCGAACGGATTCACCCAACCCAAAAATTCCTATTGCATCTGAAAGTAGAAACACGCCCGATTACAACGGTATGTGTATTTTTTCCCTAGGCCATTCTGGTTAAGCTTTTGGAGCAGCAGAATTGTGAAAAATTTTTTGCCTTCTCTACCATTTCTTGACTTCAAACTCCCATATCTCGCGAACGGAATGACCCAACCCAAAAATTCCTATTGCATCTGAAGGTAGAAACTCGCACGATTACAACGGTATGTGTATTTTTTCCCTAGGCCATTCTGGTTAAGCTTTTGGAGCAGCAGAATTGTGAAAAATTTTTTGCCTTCTCTACCATTTCTTGGCTTCAAACTCCCATATCTCGCGAACGGAATTACCCAACCCAAAAATTCCTATTGCATCTGAAGGTAGAAACTCGCACCATTACAACGGTATGTGTATTTTTTCCCTAGGCCATTCTGGTTAAGCGTTTGGAGCAGCAGAATTGCGAAAAATTTTTTGCCTTCTCAACCATTTCTTGGCTTCAAACTCCCATATCTCGCGAATGGATTGACCAAACCCAAAAATTCCTATTGCATCTGAAAGTAGAAACTCGCCCGATTACAACGGTATGTGTATTTTTTCCCTAGGCCATTCTGGTTAAGCTTTTGGAGCAGCAGAATTGTGAAAAATTTTTTGCCTTCTCTACCATTTCTTGGCATCAAACTCCCATATCTCGCGAACGGATTGACCTAACCCAAAAATTCCTATTGCATCTGAAGGTAGAAACTCGCCCGGTTACAACGGTATGTGTATTTTTTCCCTAGGCCATTCTGGTTAAGCGTTTGGAGCAGCAGAATTGTGAAAAATTTGTTGCCTTCTCTACCGTTTCTTGGCTTCAAACTCCCATATCTCGCGAACGGATTGACCTAACCCAAAAATTCCTATTGCATCTGAAGGTAGAAACTCGCCCGATTACAACGGTATGTGTATTTTTTCCCTAGGCCATTCTGGTTAAGCGTTTGTAGCAGCAGGATTGTGAAAAATTTTTTGCCTTCTCTACCATTTCTTGGCTTCAAACTCCCATATCTCGGGAACGGATTGACCTAACCCAAAAATTCCTATTGCATCTGAAGGTAGAAACTCGCCCGATTACAAATGGAATGTGTATTTTTTCCCTAGGCCATTCTGGATAAGCGATTGGAGCAGCAGAATTGCGAAAAATTTTTTGCCTTCTCATCCATTTCTTTGTTTCAAACTCCCATATCTCGCGAACGGATTGACCTAACCCAAAAATTCCTATTGCATCTGAAAGTAGAAACTCGCCCGATTATAACGGTATGTGTATTTTTTCCCTAGGCCATTCTGGTTAAGCGTTTGGAGCAGCAGAAGTGCGAAAAATTTGTTGTCTTCTCAACCATTTCTTGGCTTCAAAGTCCCATATCTCGCGAACGGATTGACCTAAACCAAAAATTCCTTTTGCATCTGAAAGTAGAAACTGGCCCGATTACAACGGTATGTGTATTTTTTCCATAGGCCATTCTGGTTAAGCGTTTGGAGCTGCAGAATTGCGAGAAATTTGTGGCCTTCTCAACCATTTCTTAGCTTCAAATGCCCATATCTCGCGAACGGATTGACCAAACCCAAAAATTCCTCTTGCATCTAAAAGTAGAAACTCGCCCGATTACAACGGTATGTGTATTTTTTCCCTAGGCCATTCTGGTTAAGCGTTTGGATCAGAAGAAGTGGGAAAAATTTTTTGTCTGCTCAAACATTTCCTAGCTTCAAACTCCCATATCTCGCGAATGGATTGACCAAACCCAAAAATTCCTGCTGCTTCTGAAAGTAGAAACTCATCCCATTACAACGGTGTGTGTATTTTTTCCCTAGGTCATTCTGGTTAAGCGTTTGGAGCAGTAGAAGTGCGCAAAATTTGTTGTCTCCTCAACCTTTTCTTGGCTTCAAACTCCCATATCTCGCGAACGGATTGACCTAACCCAAAAATTCCTATTGCATCTGAAAGTAGAAACTCGCCCGATTATAACGGTATGTGTATTTTTTCCCTAGGCCATTCTGGTTAAGCGTTTGGAGCAGCAGAATTGTGAAAAATTTTTTGCCTTCTCTACCATTTCTTGGATTCAAACTCCCATATCTCGCGAACGGATTGACCTAACCCAAAAATTCCTATTGCATCTGAAGGTAGAAACTCGCCCGATTACAACGGTATGTGTATTTTTTCCCTAGGCTATTCTGGTTAAGCGTTTGGAGCAGCAGAATTGCGAAAAATTTTTTGCCTTCTCAACCATTTCTTGGCTTCAAATTCCCATATCTCGCGAATGGATTGACCAAACCCAAAAATTCCTATTGCATCTGAAAGTAGAAACTCGCCCGATTACATCGGTATGTGTATTTTTTCCCTAGGCCATTCTGGTTAAGCTTTTGGAGCAGCAGAATTGTGAAAAATTTTTTGCCTTCTCTACCATTTCTTGGCTTCAAACTCCCATATCTCGCGAACGGATTGACCTAACCCAAAAATTCCTATTGCATCTGAAGGTAGAAACTCGCCCGGTTACAACGGTATGTGTATTTTTTCCCTAGGCCATTCTGGTTAAGCGTTTGGAGCAGCAGAATTGCGAAAAATTTTTTGCCTTCTCAACCATTTCTTGGCTTCAAACTCCCATATCTCGCGAACGGATTGACCTAACCCAAAAATTCCTATTGCATCTGAAAGTAGAAACTCGCCCGATTATAACGGTATGTGTATTTTTTCCCTAGGCCATTCTGGTTAAGCGTTTGGAGCAGCAGAAGTGCGAAAAATTTGTTGTCTTCTCAACCATTTCTTGGCTTCAAAGTCCCATATCTCGCGAACGGATTGAACTAACCCAAAAATTCCTATTGCATCTGAAAGTAGAAACTCGCCCGATTACAACGGTATGTGTTATTTTTCCCTAGGCCATTCTGGTTAAGCGTTTGGAGCAGCAGAATTGCGAAAAATTTTTTGCCTTCTCAACCATTTCTTGGCTTCAAAGTCCCATATCTCGCGAACGGATTGACCTAACCCAAAAATTCCTATTGCATCTGAAAGTAGAAACTCGCCCGATTACAACGGTATGTGTATTTTTTCCCTAGGCCATTCTGGTTAAGCTTTTGGAGCAGCAGAATTGTGAAAAATTTTTTGCCTTCTCTACCATTTCTTGGCTTCAAACCCCCATATCTCGCGAACGGAATGACCCAACCCAAAAATTCCTATTGCATCTGAAGGTAGAAACTCGCACGATTACAACGGTATGTGTATTTTTTCCCTAGGCCATTCTGGTTAAGAGTTTGGAGCAGCAGAATTGCGAAAAATTTTTTGCCTTCTCTACCATTTTTTGGATTCAAACTCCCATATCTCGCGAACGCATTGACCTAACCCAAAAATTCCTATTGCATCTGAAAGTAGAAACTCGCCCGATTATAACGGTATGTGTATTTTTTCCCTAGGCCATTCTGGTTAAGCGTTTGGAGCAGCAGAAGTGCGAAAAATTTGTTGTCTTCTCAACCATTTCTTAGCTTCAAACTCCCATATCTCGCGAACGGATTGACCTAACCAAAAAATTCCTGTTGCATCTGAAAGTAGAAACTCGCCCGATTACAACGGTTTTTCTATTTTTTCCCTAGGCCATTCTGGTTAAGCGTTTGGAGCAGCAGAATTGCGAAAAATTTTTTGCCTTCTCTACCATTTCTTGGCTTCAAACTCCCATATCTCGCGAACGGATTGACCTAACCCAAAAATTCCTATTGCATCTGAAGGTAGAAACTCGCCCGATTACAACGGTATGTGAATTTTTTCCCTAGGCCATTCTGGTTAAGCGTTTGGAGCAGCAGAATTGCGAAAAATTTTTTGCCTTCTCTACCATTTTTTGGCTTCAAACTCCCATATCTCGCGAATGGATTGACCTAACCCAAAAATTCCTATTGCATCTGAAAGTAGAAACTCGCCCGATTATAACGGTATGTGAATTTTTTCCCTAGGCCATTCTGGTTAAGCATTTGGAGCAGCAGAATTGCGAAAAATTTTTTGCCTTCTCTACCATTTTTTGGCTTCAAACTCCCATATCTCGCGAATGGATTGACCTAACCCAAAAATTCCTATTGCATCTGAAAGTAGAAACTCGCCCGATTATAACGGTATGTGTATTCTTTCCTTAGGCCATTCTGGTTAAGCTTTTGGAGCAGCAGAATTGTGAAAAATTTTTTGCCTTCTCTACCATTTCTTGGCTTCAAACTCCCATATCTCGCGAACGGATTGACCTAACCCAAAAATTCCTATTGCATCTGAAGGTAGAAACTCGCCCGGTTACAACGGTATGTGTATTTTTTCCCTAGGCCATTCTGGTTAAGCGTTTGGAGCAGCAGAATTGCGAAAAATTTTTGCCTTCTCAACCATTTCTTGGCTTCAAACTCCCATATCTCGCGAACGGATTGACCTAACCCAAAAATTCCTATTGCATCTGAAAGTAGAAACTCGCCCGATTATAACGGTGTGTGTATTTTTTCCCTAGGCCATTCTGGTTAAGCGTTTGGAGCAGCAGAATTGTGAAAAATTTTTTGCCTTCTCTACCATTTCTTGGCTTCAAACTCCCATATCTCGCGAACGGATTGACCTAACCCAAAAATTCCTATTGCATCTGAAGGTAGAAACTCGCCCGATTACAACGGTATGTGTATTTTTTCCCTAGGCCATTCTGGTTAAGCGTTTGGAGCAGCAGAATTGCGAAAAATTTTTTGCCTTCTCAACCATTTCTTGGCTTCAAACTCCCATATCTCGCGAACGGATTGACCTAACCCAAAAATTCCTATTGCATCTGAAAGTAGAAACTCGCCCGGTTACAACGGTATGTGTATTTTTTCCCTAGGCCATTCTGGTTAAGCGTTTGGAGCAGCAGAATTGCGAAAAATTTTTTGCCTTCTCAACCATTTCTTGGCTTCAAACTCCCATATCTCGCGAACGGATTGACCTAACCCAAAAATTCCTATTGCATCTGAAAGTAGAAACTCGCCCGATTATAACGGTATGTGTATTTTTTCCCTAGGCCATTCTGGTTAAGCGTTTGGAGCAGCAGAAGTGCGAAAAATTTGTTGTCTTCTCAACCATTTCTTAGCTTCAAACTCCCATATCTCGCGAACGGATTGACCTAACCAAAAAATTCCTGTTGCATCTGAAAGTAGAAACTCGCCCGATTACAACGGTTTTTCTATTTTTTCCCTAGGCCATTCTGGTTAAGCGTTTGGAGCAGCAGAATTGCGAAAAATTTTTTGCCTTCTCTACCATTTCTTGGCTTCAAACTCCCATATCTCGCGAACGGATTGACCTAACCCAAAAATTCCTATTGCATCTGAAGGTAGAAACTCGCCCGATTACAACGGTATGTGAATTTTTTCCCTAGGCCATTCTGGTTAAGCATTTGGAGCAGCAGAATTGCGAAAAATTTTTTGCCTTCTCTACCATTTTTTGGCTTCAAACTCCCATATCTCGCGAATGGATTGACCTAACCCAAAAATTCCTATTGCATCTGAAAGTAGAAACTCGCCCGATTATAACGGTACGTGTATTCTTTCCTTAGGCCATTCTGGTTAAGCTTTTGGAGCAGCAGAATTGTGAAAAATTTTTTGCCTTCTCTACCATTTCTTGGCTTCAAACTCCCATATCTCGCGAACGGATTGACCTAACCCAAAAATTCCTATTGCATCTGAAGGTAGAAACTCGCCCGGTTACAACGGTATGTGTATTTTTTCCCTAGGCCATTCTGGTTAAGCGTTTGGAGCAGCAGAATTGCGAAAAATTTTTGCCTTCTCAACCATTTCTTGGCTTCAAACTCCCATATCTCGCGAACGGATTGACCTAACCCAAAAATTCCTATTGCATCTGAAAGTAGAAACTCGCCCGATTATAACGGTGTGTGTATTTTTTCCCTAGGCCATTCTGGTTAAGCGTTTGGAGCAGCAGAAGTGCGAAAAATTTGTTGTCTTCTCAACCATTTCTTAGCTTCAAACTCCCATATCTCGCGAACGGATTGACCTAACCCAAAAATTCCTGTTGCATCTGAAAGTAGAAACTCGCCCGATTACAACGGTTTTTCTATTTTTTCCCTAGGCCATTCTGGTTAAGCGTTTGGAGCAGCAGAATTGCGAAAAATTTTTTGCCTTCTCTACCATTTCTTGGCTTCAAACTCCCATATCTCGCGAACGGATTGACCTAACCCAAAAATTCTTATTGCATCTGAAGGTAGAAACTCGCCCGATTACAACGGTATGTGTATTTTTTCCCTAGGCCATTCTGGTTAAGCGTTTGGAGCAGCAGAATTGCGAAAAATTTTTTGCCTTCTCTACCATTTTTTGGCTTCAAACTCCCATATCTCGCGAACGGATTGACCTAACCCAAAAATTACTATTGCATCTGAAAGTAGAAACTCGCCCGATTATAACGGTATGTGTATTTTTTCCCTAGGCCATTCTGGTTAAGCTTTTGGAGCAGCAGAATTGTGAAAAATTTTTTGCCTTCTCTACCATTTCTTGGCTTCAAACTCCCATATCTCGCGAACGGATTGACCTAACCCAAAAATTCCTATTGCATCTGAAGGTAGAAGCTCGCCCGATTACAACGGTATGTGTATTTTTTCCCTAGGCCATTCTGGTTAAGCGTTTGGAGCAGCAGAATTGCGAAAAATTTGTTGTCGTCTCAAACATTTCTTGGCTTCAAACTCCCATATCTCGCGAACGGATTGACCAAACCCAAAAATTCCTATTGCATCTGGAAGTAGAAACTCGCCCGATTACAACGGTATGTGTATTTTTTCCCTAGGCCATTCTGGTTAAGCTTTTGGAGCAGCAGAATTGTGAAAAATTTTTTGCCTTCTCTACCATTTCTTGGCTTCAAACTCCCATATCTCGCGAACGGATTGACCTAACACAAAAATTCCTATTGCATCTGAAGGTAGAAACACGCCCGGTTACAACGGTATGTGTATTTTTTACCTAGGCCATTCTGGTTAAGGGTTTGGAGCAGCAGAATTGTGAAAAATTTTTTGCCTTCTCTACCATTTCTTGGCTTCAAACTCCCATATCTCGCGAACGGATTGACCTAACCCAAAAATTCCTATTGCATCTGAAGGTAGAAACTCGCCCGGTTACAACGGTATGTGTATTTTTTCCCTAGGCCATTCTGGTTAAGCGTTTGGAGCAGCAGAATTGCGAAAAATTTTTTGCCTTCTCTACCATTTCTTGGCTTCAAACTCCCATATCTCGCGAACGGAATGACCCAACCCAAAAATTCCTATTGCATCTGAAGGTAGAAACTCGCACGATTACAACGGTATGTGTATTTTTTCCCTAGGCCATTCTGGTTAAGAGTTTGGAGCAGCAGAATTGCGAAAAATTTTTTGCCTTCTCTACCATTTTTTGGATTCAAACTCCCATATCTCGCGAACGCATTGACCTAACCCAAAAATTCCTATTGCATCTGAAAGTATAAACTCGCCCGATTATAACGGTATGTGTATTATTTCCCTAGGCCATTCTGGTTAAGCGTTTGGAGCAGCAGAATTGTGAAAAATTTTTTGCCTTCTCTACCATTTCTTGGATTCAAACTCCCATATCTCGCGATCGGATTGACCTAACCCAAAAATTCCTATTGCATCTGAAGGTAGAAACTCGCCCGATTACAACGGTATGTGTATTTTTTCCCTAGGCCATTCTGGTTAAGCGTTTGGAGCAGCAGAATTGCGAAAAATTTTTTGCCTTCTCAACCATTTCTTGGCTTCAAACTCCCATATCTCGCGAATGGATTGACCAAACCCAAAAATTCCTATTGCATCTGAAAGTAGAAACTCGCCCGATTACGTCGGTATGTGTATTTTTTCCCTAGGCCATTCTGGTTAAGCTTTTGGAGCAGCAGAATTGTGAAAAATTTTTTGCCTTCTCTACCATTTCTTGGCTTCAAACTCCCATATCTCGCGAACGGATTGACCTAACCCAAAAATACCTATTGCATCTGAAGGTAGAAACTCGCCCGGTTACAACGGTATGTGTATTTTTTCCCTAGGCCATTCTGGTTAAGCGTTTGGAGCAGCAGAATTGCGAAAAATTTTTTGCCTTCTCAACCATTTCTTGGCTTCAAACTCCCATATCTCGCGAACGGATTGACCTAACCCAAAAATTCCTATTGCATCTGAAAGTAGAAACTCGCCCGATTATAACGGTATGTGTATTTTTTCCCTAGGCCATTCTGGTTAAGCGTTTGGAGCAGCAGAATTGTGAAAAATTTTTTGCCTTCTCTACCATTTCTTGGCTTCAAACTCGCATATCTCGCGAACGGATTGACCTAACCCAAAAATTCCTATTGCATCTGAAGGTAGAAACTCGCCCGATTACAACGGTATGTGTATTTTTTCCCAAGGCCATTCTGGTTAAGCGTTTGGAGCAGCAGAATTGCGAAAAATTTTTTGCCTTCTCAACCATTTCTTGGCTTCAAACTCCCATATCTCGCGAACGGATTGACCTAACCCAAAAATTCCTATTGCATCTGAAAGTAGAATCTCGCCCGGTTACAACGGTATGTGTATTTTTTCCCTAGGCCATTCTGGTTAAGCGTTTGGAGCAGCAGAATTGCGAAAAATTTTTTGCCTTCTCAACCATTTCTTGGCTTCAAACTCCCATATCTCGCGAACGGATTGACCTAACCCAAAAATTCCTATTGCATCTGAAAGTAGAAACTCGCCCGATTATAACGGTATGTGTATTTTTTCCCTAGGCCATTCTGGTTAAGCGTTTGGAGCAGCAGAAGTGCGAAAAATTTGTTGTCTTCTCAACCATTTCTTAGCTTCAAACTCCCATATCTCGCGAACGGATTGACCTAACCCAAAAATTCCTGTTGCATCTGAAAGTAGAAACTCGCCCGATTACAACGGTATGTGTATTTTTTCCCTAGGCCATTCTGGTTAAGCGTTTGGAGCAGCAGAATTGCGAAAAATTTTTGGCCTTCTCTACCATTTCTTGGCTTCAAACTCCCATATCTCGCGAATGGATTGACCTAACCCAAAAATTCCTATTGCATCTGAAAGTAGGAACTCGCCCGATTATAACGGTATGTGTATTCTTTCCTTAGGCCATTCTGGTTAAGCTTTTGGAGCAGCAGAATTGTGAAAAATTTTTTGCCTTCTCTACCATTTCTTGGCTTCAAACTCCCATATCTCGCGAACGGATTGACCTAACCCAAAAATTCCTATTGCATCTGAAGGTAGAAACTCGCCCGGTTACAACGGTATGTGTATTTTTTCCCTAGGCCATTCTGGTTAAGCGTTTGGAGCAGCAGAATTGCGAAAAATTTTTTGCCTTCTCTACCATTTCTTGGCTTCAAACTCCCATATCTCGCGAACGGATTGACCTAACCCAAAAATTCCTATTGCATCTGAAGGTAGAAACTCGCCCGATTACAACGGTATGTGTATTTTTTCCCTAGGCCATTCTGGTTAAGCGTTTGGAGCAGCAGAATTGCGAAAAATTTTTTGCCTTCTCTACCATTTTTTGGCTTCAAACTCCCATATCTCGCGAATGGATAGACCTAACCCAAAAATTCCTATTGCATCTGAAAGTAGGAACTCGCCCGATTATAACGGTATGTGTATTCTTTCCTTAGGCCATTCTGGTTAAGCTTTTGGAGTAGCAGAATTGTGAAAAATTTTTTGCCTTCTCTACCATTTCTTGGCTTCAAACTCCCATATCTCGCGAACGGATTGACCTAACCCAAAAATTCCTCTTGCATCTGAAGGTAGAAACTCGCCCGGTTACAACGGTATGTGTATTTTTTCCCTAGGCCATTCTGGTTAAGCGTTTGGAGCAGCAGAATTGCGAAAAATTTTTGCCTTCTCAACCATTTCTTGGCTTCAAACTCCCATATCTCGCGAACGGATTGACCTAACCCAAAAATTCCTATTGCATCTGAAAGTAGAAACTCGCCCGATTATAACGGTATGTGTATTTTTTCCCTAGGCCATTCTGGTTAAGCGTTTGGAGCAGCAGAAGTGCGAAAAATTTGTTGTCTTCTCAACCATTTCTTAGCTTCAAACTCCCATATCTCGCGAATGGATTGACCTAACCCAAAAATTCCTGTTGCATCTGAAGGTAGAAACTCGCCCGATTACAACGGTATGTGTATTTTTTCCCTAGGCCATTCTGGTTAAGCGTTTGGAGCAGCAGAATTGCGAAAAATTTTTGCCTTCTCAACCATTTCTTGGCTTCAAACTCCCATATCTCGCGAACGGATTGACCTAACCCAAAAATTCCTATTGCATCTGAAAGTAGAAACTCGCCCGATTATAACGGTGTGTGTATTTTTTCCCTAGGCCATTCTGGTTAAGCGTTTGGAGCAGCAGAAGTGCGAAAAATTTGTTGTCTTCTCAACCATTTCTTAGCTTCAAACTCCCATATCTCGCGAACGGATTGACCTAACCCAAAAATTCCTGTTGCATCTGAAAGTAGAAACTCGCCCGATTACAACGGTTTTTCTATTTTTTCCCTAGGCCATTCTGGTTAAGCGTTTGGAGCAGCAGAATTGCGAAAAATTTTTTGCCTTCTCTACCATTTCTTGGCTTCAAATTCCCATATCTCGCGAACGGATTGACCTAACCCAAAAATTCTTATTGCATCTGAAGGTAGAAACTCGCCCGATTACAACGGTATGTGTATTTTTTCCCTAGGCCATTCTGGTTAAGGGTTTGGAGCAGCAGAATTGCGAAAAATTTTTTGCTTTCTCAACCATTTCTTGGCTTCAAACTCCCATATCTCGCGAACGGATTGACCTAACCCAAAAATTACTATTGCATCTGAAAGTAGAAACTCGCCCGATTACAACGGTTTTTCTATTTTTTCCCTAGGCCATTCTGGTTAAGCGTTCGGAGCAGCAGAATTGTGAAAAATTTTTTGCCTTCTCAACCATTTCTTGGCTTCAAAGTCCCATATCTCGCGAACGGATTGAACTAACCCAAAAATTCCTATTGCATCTCAAAGTAGAAACTCGCCCGATTACAACTGTATGTGTAATTTTTCCCTAGGCCATTCTGGTTAAGCGTTTGGAGCAGCAGAATTGCGAAAAATTTTTTGCCTTCTCAACCATTTCTTGGCTTCAAAGTCCCATATCTCGCGAACGGATTGACCTAACCCAAAAATTCCTATTGCATCTGAAAGTAGAAACTCGCCCGATTACAACGGTATGTGTATTTTTTCCCTAGGCCATTCTGGTTAAGCTTTTGGAGCAGCAGAATTGTGAAAAATTTTTTGCCTTCTCTACCATTTCTTGGCTTCAAACTCCCATATCTCGCGAACGGATTGACCTAACCCAAAAATTCCTATTGCATCTGAAGGTAGAAGCTCGCCCGATTACAACGATATGTGTATTTTTTCCCTAGGCCATTCTGGTTAAGCGTTTGGAGCAGCAGAATTGCGAAAAATTTTTTGCCTTCTCAACCATTTCTTGGCTTCAAACTCCCATATCTCGCGAACGGATTGACATAACCCAAAAATTCCTATTGCATCTGAAAGTAGAAACTCGCCCGATTATAACGGTATGTGTATTTTTTCCCTAGGCCATTCTGGTTAAGCGTTTGGAGCAGCAGAAGTGCGAAAAATTTGTTGTCTTCTCAACCATTTCTTAGTTTCAAACTCCCATATCTCGCGAACGGATTGACCTAACCCAAAAATTCCTGTTGCATCTGAAAGTAGAAACTCGCCCGATTACAACGGTTTTTCTATTTTTTCCCTAGGCCATTCCGGTTAAGCGTTTGGAGCAGCAGAATTGTGAAAAATTTTTTGCCTTCTCTACCATTTCTTGGCTTCAAACTCCCATATCTCGCGAACGGATTGACCTAACCCAAAAATTCCTATTGCATCTGAAGGTAGAAACTCGCCCGATTACAACGGTATGTGTATTTTTTCCCTAGGCCATTCTGGTTAAGCGTTTGGAGCAGCACAATTGCGAAAAATTTTTTGCCTTCTCTACCATTTTTTGGTTTCAAACTCCCATATCTCGCGAACGGATTGACCTAACCCAAAAATTCCTATTGCATCTGAAAGTAGAAACTCGCCCGATTATAACGGTATGTGTATTTTTTCCCTATGCCATTCTGGTTAAGCGTTTGGAGCAGCAGAAGTGCGAAAAATTTTTTGCCTTCTCAACCATTTCTTGGCTTCAAACTCCCATATCTCGCGAACGGATTGACATAACCCAAAAATTCCTATTGCATCTGAAAGTAGAAACTCGCCCGATTATAACGGTATGTGTATTTTTTCCCTAGGCCATTCTGGTTAAGCGTTTGGAGCAGCAGAAGTGCGAAAAATTTGTTATCTTCTCAACCATTTCTTAGCTTCAAACTCCCATATCTCGCGAACGGATTGACCTAACCCAAAAATTCCTGTTGCATCTGAAAGTAGAAACTCGCCCGATTACAACGGTTTTTCTATTTTTTCCCTAGGCCATTCTGGTTAAGCGTTTGGAGCAGCAGAATTGTGAAAAATTTTTTGCCTTCTCTACCACTTCTTGGCTTCAAACTCCCATATCTCGCGAACGGATTGACCTAACCCAAAAATTCCTATTGCATCTGAAGGTAGAAACTCGCCCGATTACAACGGTATGTGTATTTTTTCCCTAGGCCATTCTGGTTAAGCGTTTGGAGCAGCACAATTGCGAAAAATTTTTTGCCTTCTCTACCATTTTTTGGCTTCAAAATCCCATATCTCGCGAACGGATTGACCTAACCCAAAAATTCCTATTGCATCTGAAAGTAGAAACGCGCCCGATTATAACGGTATGTGTATTTTTTCCCTATGCCATTCTGGTTAAGCGTTTGGAGCAGCAGAAGTGCGAAAAATTTGTTGTCTTCTCAACCATTTCTTAGCTTCAAACTCCCATATCTCGCGAACGGATTGACCTAACCCAAAAATTCCTGTTGCATCTGAAAGTAGAAACTCGCCCGATTATAACGGTATGCGTATTTTTTCCCTATGCCATTCTGGTTAAGCGTTTGGAGCAGCAGAAGTGCGAAAAATTTGTTGTTTTCTCAACCATTTCTTAGCTTCAAACTCCCATATCTCGCGAACGGATTGACCTAACCCAAAAATTCCTGTTGCATCTGAAAGTAGAAACTCGCCCGATTACAACGGTTTTTCTATTTTTTCCCTAGGCCATTCTGGTTAAGCGTTTGGAGCAGCAGAATTGCGAAAAATTTTTTGCCTTCTCAACCATTTCTTGGCTTCAAACTCCCATATCTCGCGAACGGATTGACCTAACCCAAAAATTCCTATTGCATCTGAAAGTAGAAACTCGCCCGATTACAAAGGTATGTGTATTTTTTCCCTAGGCCATTCTGGTTAAGCTTTTGGAGCAGCAGAATTGTGAAAAATTTTTTGCCTTCTCTACCATTTCTTGGCTTCAAACTCCCATATCTCGCGAGCGGATTGACCTAACCCAAAAATTCCTATTGCATCTGAAGGTAGAAACTCGCCCGGTTACAACGGTATGTGTATTTTTTCCCTAGGCCATTCTGGTTAAGCGTTTGGAGCCGCAGAATTGCGAAAAATTTTTTGCCTTCTCAACCATTTCTTGGCTTCAAACTCCCATATCTCGCGAACGGATTGACCTAACCCAAAAATTCCTATTGCATCTGAAGGTAGAAACTCGCCCGATTACAACGGTATGTGTATTTTTTACCTAGGCCATTCTGGTTAAGCGTTTGGAGCAGCAGAATTGCGAAAAATTTTTTGCCTTCTCAACCATTTCTTGGCTTCAAACTCCCATATCTCGCGAACGGATTGAACTAACCCAAAAATTCCTATTGCATCTGAAAGTAGAAACTCGCCCGATTATAACGGTATGTGTATTTTTTCCCTAGGCCATTCTGGTTAAGCGTTTGGAGCAGCAGAATTGTGAAAAATTTGTTGCCTTCTCTACCATTTCTTGGCTTCAAACTCCCATATCTCGCGAACGGATTGACCTAACCCAAAAATTCCTATTGCATCTGAAGGTAGAAACTCGCCCGATTACAACGGTATGTGTATTTTTTCCCTAGGCCATTCTGGTTAAGCGTTTGTAGCAGCAGGATTGTGAAAAATTTTTTGCCTTCTCTACCATTTCTTGGCTTCAAACTCCCATATCTCGGGAACGGATTGACCTAACCCAAAAATTCCTATTGCATCTGAAGGTAGAAACTCGCCCGATTACAAATGGAATGTGTATTTTTTCCCTAGGCCATTCTGGTTAAGCGATTGGAGCAGCAGAATTGCGAAAAATTTTTTGCCTTCTCATCCATTTCTTGGTTTCAAACTCCCATATCTCGCGAACGGATTGACCTAACCCAAAAATTCCTATTGCATCTGAAAGTAGAAACTCGCCCGATTATAACGGTATGTGTATTTTTTCCCTAGGCCATTCTGGTTAAGCGTTTGGAGCAGCAGAAGTGCGAAAAATTTGTTGTCTTCTCAACCATTTCTTGGCTTCAAAGTCCCATATCTCGCGAACGGATTGACCTAAACCAAAAATTCCTTTTGCATCTGAAAGTAGAAACTCGCCCGATTACAACGGTATGTTTCTTTTTTCCTTAGGCCAATCTTGTTAAGCGTTTGGAGCAGCAGAAGTGCGCAAAATTTGTTGTCTTGTCAACCATTTCTTAGCTTCAAACTCCCATATCTCGCGAACGGTTCGACCAAGCCCAAAAATTCCTGCTGCGTCTGAAAGTAGAAACTAGCCCGATTACAACGGTATGTGTATTTTTTGCCGAGGCCATTCTGGTAAAGCGTTTGGAGCAGCAGAATTACGAGAAATTTGTTGCCTTCTCAACCATTTCTTAGTTTCAAAAGCCCATATCTCGCGAACGGATTGACAAGCCCAAAAATTCTTCTTGCATTTGAAGGTAGAAACTCGCACGATTACAACGGTAGGTGTTTCTTTTCCCTAGGCCATTCTGGTTGGTCACTTGGAGCAGCAGAAGTGCGCAAAATTTTTTGACTTCTCAACCATTTCTTAGCTTCAAACTCCCATATCTCGCGAAAGGATTGACCAAACTCAAAAATTCCTGTTGCGTCTGAAAGTAGAAACTCGCCCGATTACAAAGGTATGTGTATTTTTTCCCTAGGCCATTCTGGTTAAGCGTTTGGAGCAGCAGAATTGCGAAAAATTTGTTGCCTCCTCAACCATTTCTTAGATTCAAACTGCCATATCTCGCGAACGGTTTGATCAAGCCCAAAAATTCCTGGTGCGTCTGAAAGTAGAAACTCGCCCGATTACAACGGTATGTGTATTTTATCCCTAGACCATTCTGGTTAAGCGTTTGGAGTAGCAGAAGTGCGCAAAATTTGTTGTATTCTCAACCATTTCTTAGCTTCAAACTCCCATATCTCGCGAACGGTTTGACCAAGCTCAAAAATTCCTGATGCGTCTGAAAGTAGAAACTGGCCCGATTACAACGGTATGTGTATTTTTTCCCTAGGTCATTCTGGTTAAGCGTTTGGAGCAGTAGAAGTGCGCAAAATTTGTTGTCTCCTCAACCTTTTCTTGGCTTCAAACTCCCATATCTCGCGAACGGATTGACCTAACCCAAAAATTCCTATTGCATCTGAAAGTAGAAACTCGCCCGATTATAACGGTATGTGTATTTTTTCCCTAGGCCATTCTGGTTAAGCGTTTGGAGCAGCAGAAGTGCGAAAAATTTGTTGTCTTCTCAACCATTTCTTGGCTTCAAAGTCCCATATCTCGCGAACGGATTGAAATAACCCAAAAATTCCTATTGCATCTGAAAGTAGAAACTCGCCCGATTACAACGGTATGTGTAATTTTTCCCTAGGCCATTCTGGTTAAGCGTTTGGAGCAGCAGAATTGCGAAAAATTTTTTGCCTTCTCAACCATTTCTTGGCTTCAAAGTCCCATATCTCGCGAACGGATTGACCTAACCCAAAAATTCCTATTGCATCTGAAAGTAGAAACTCGCCCGATTACAACGGTATGTGTATTTTTTCCCTAGGCCATTCTGGTTAAGCTTTTGGAGCAGCAGAATTGTGAAAAATTTTTTGCCTTCTCTACCATTTCTTGGCTTCAAACTCCCATATCTCGCGAACGGAATGACCCAACCCAAAAATTCCTATTGCATCTGAAGGTAGAAACTCGCACGATTACAACGGTATGTGTATTTTTTCCCTAGGCCATTCTGGTTAAGAGTTTGGAGCAGCAGAATTGCGAAAAATTTTTTGCCTTCTCTACCATTTCTTGGATTCAAACTCCCATATCTCGCGAACGGATTGACCTAACCCAAAAATTCCTATTGCATCTGAAGGTAGAAACTCGCCCGGTTACAACGGTATGTGTATTTTTTCCCTAGGCCATTCTGGTTAAGCGTTTGGAGCAGCAGAATTGCGAAAAATTTTTTGCCTTCTCAACCATTTCTTGGCTTCAAACTCCCATATCTCGCGAACGGATTGACCTAACCCAAAAATTCCTATTGCATCTGAAAGTAGAAACTCGCCCGATTATAACGGTATGTGTATTTTTTCCCTAGGTCATTCTGGTTAAGCGTTTGGAGCAGCAGATGTGAAAAATTTTTTGCCTTCTCTACCATTTCTTGGCTTCAAACTCCCATATCTCGCGAACGGATTGACCTAACCCAAAAATTCCTATTGCATCTGAAGGTAGAAACTCGCCCGATTACAACGGTATGTGTATTTTTTCCCTAGGCCATTCTGGTTAAGCGTTTGGAGCAGCAGAATTGCGAAAAATTTTTTGCCTTCTCAACCATTTCTTGGCTTCAAACTCCCATATCTCGCGAACGGATTGACCTAACCCAAAAATTCCTATTGCATCTGAAAGTAGAAACTCGCCCGATTATAACGGTATGTGTATTTTTTCCCTAGGACATTCTGGTTAAGCGTTTGGAGCAGCAGAAGTGCGAAAAATTTGTTGTCTTCTCAACCATTTCTTAGCTTCAAACTCCCATATCTCGCGAACGGATTGACCTAACCAAAAAATTCCTGTTGCATCTGAAAGTAGAAACTCGCCCGATTACAACGGTTTTTCTATTTTTTCCCTAGGCCATTCTGGTTAAGCGTTTGGAGCAGCAGAATTGCGAAAAATTTGTTGCCTTCTCTACCATTTCTTGGCTTCAAACTCGCATATCTCGCGAACGGATTGACCTAACCCAAAAATTCCTATTGCATCTGAAGGTAGAAACTCGCCCGATTACAACGGTATGTGTATTTTTTCCCTAGGCCATTCTGGTTAAGAGTTTGGAGCAGCAGAATTGCGAAAAATTTTTTGCCTTCTCTACCATTTCTTGGATTCAAACTCCCATATCTCGCGAACGGATTGACCTAACCCAAAAATTCCTATTGCATCTGAAGGTAGAAACTCGCCCGGTTACAACGGTATGTGTATTTTTTCCCTAGGCCATTCTGGTTAAGCGTTTGGAGCAGCAGAATTGCGAAAAATTTTTTGCCTTCTCAACCATTTCTTGGCTTCAAAGTCCCATATCTCGCGAACGGATTGACCTAACCCAAAAATTCCTATTGCATCTGAAAGTAGAAACTCGCCCGATTACAAAGGTATGTGTATTTTTTCCCTAGGCCATTCTGGTTAAGCTTTTGGAGCAGTAGAAGTGCGCAAAATTTGTTGTCTCCTCAACCTTTTCTTGGCTTCAAACTCCCATATCTCGCGAACGGATTGACCTAACCCAAAAATTCCTATTGCATCTGAAAGTAGAAACTCGCCCGATTATAACGGTATGTGTATTTTTTCCCTAGGCCATTCTGGTTAAGCGTTTGGAGCAGCAGAAGTGCGAAAAATTTGTTGTCTTCTCAACCATTTCTTGGCTTCAAAGTCCCATATCTCGCGAACGGATTGAAATAACCCAAAAATTCCTATTGCATCTGAAAGTAGAAACACGCCCGATTACAACGGTATGTGTAATTTTTCCCTAGGCCATTCTGGTTAAGCGTTTGGAGCAGCAGAATTGCGAAAAATTTTTTGCCTTATCAACCATTTCTTGGCTTCAAAGTCCCATATCTCGCGAACGGATTGACCTAACCCAAAAATTCCTATTGCATCTGAAAGTAGAAACTCGCCCGATTACAACGGTATGTGTATTTTTTCCCTAGGCCATTCTGGTTAAGCTTTTGGAGCAGCAGAATTGTGAAAAATTTTTTGCCTTCTCTACCATTTCTTGGCTTCAAACTCCCATATCTCGCGAACGGAATGACCCAACCCAAAAATTCCTATTGCATCTGAAGGTAGAAACTCGCACGATTACAACGGTATGTGTATTTTTTCCCTAGGCCATTCTGGTTAAGAGTTTGGAGCAGCAGAATTGCGAAAAATTTTTTGCCTTCTCTACCATTTCTTGGATTCAAACTCCCATATCTCGCGAACGGATTGACCTAACCCAAAAATTCCTATTGCATCTGAAGGTAGAAACTCGCCCGGTTACAACGGTATGTGTATTTTTTCCCTAGGCCATTCTGGTTAAGCGTTTGGAGCAGCAGAATTGCGAAAAATTTTTTGCCTTCTCAACCATTTCTTGGCTTCAAACTCCCATATCTCGCGAACGGATTGACCTAACCCAAAAATTCCTATTGCATCTGAAAGTAGAAACTCGCCCGATTATAACGGTATATGTATTTTTTCCCTAAGACATTCTGGTTAAGCGTTTGGAGCAGCAGAAGTGCGAAAAATTTGTTGTCTTCTCAACCATTTCTTAGCTTCAAACTCCCATATCTCGCGAACGGATTGACCTAACCAAAAAATTCCTGTTGCATCTGAAAGTAGAAACTCGCCCGATTACAACGGTTTTTCTATTTTTTCCCTAGGCCATTCTGGTTAAGCGTTTGGAGCAGCAGAATTGCGAAAAATTTGTTGCCTTCTCTACCATTTCTTGGCTTCAAACTCGCATATCTCGCGAACGGATTGACCTAACCCAAAAATTCCTATTGCATCTGAAGGTAGAAACTCGCCCGATTACAACGGTATGTGTATTTTTTCCCTAGGCCATTCTGGTTAAGAGTTTGGAGCAGCAGAATTGCGAAAAATTTTTTGCCTTCTCTACCATTTCTTGGATTCAAACTCCCATATCTCGCGAACGGATTGACCTAACCCAAAAATTCCTATTGCATCTGAAGGTAGAAACTCGCCCGGTTACAACGGTATGTGTATTTTTTCCCTAGGCCATTCTGGTTAAGCGTTTGGAGCAGCAGAATTGCGAAAAATTTTTTGCCTTCTCAACCATTTCTTGGCTTCAAACTCCCATATCTCGCGAACGGATTGACCTAACCCAAAAATTCCTATTGCATCTGAAAGTAGAAACTCGCCCGATTACAAAGGTATGTGTATTTTTTCCCTAGGCCATTCTGGTTAAGCTTTTGGAGCAGCAGAATTGTGAAAAATTTTTTGCCTTCTCTACCATTTCTTGGCTTCAAACTCCCATATCTCGCGAGCGGATTGACCTAACCCAAAAATTCCTATTGCATCTGAAGGTAGAAACTCGCCCGGTTACAACGGTATGTGTATTTTTTCCCTAGGCCATTCTGGTTAAGCGTTTGGAGCCGCAGAATTGCGAAAAATTTTTTGCCTTCTCAACCATTTCTTGGCTTCAAACTCCCATATCTCGCGAACGGATTGACCTAACCCAAAAATTCCTATTGCATCTGAAGGTAGAAACTCGCCCGATTACAACGGTATGTGTATTTTTTACCTAGGCCATTCTGGTTAAGCGTTTGGAGCAGCAGAATTGCGAAAAATTTTTTGCCTTCTCAACCATTTCTTGGCTTCAAACTCCCATATCTCGCGAACGGATTGAACTAACCCAAAAATTCCTATTGCATCTGAAAGTAGAAACTCGCCCGATTATAACGGTATGTGTATTTTTTCCCTAGGCCATTCTGGTTAAGCGTTTGGAGCAGCAGAATTGTGAAAAATTTGTTGCCTTCTCTACCATTTCTTGGCTTCAAACTCCCATATCTCGCGAACGGATTGACCTAACCCAAAAATTCCTATTGCATCTGAAGGTAGAAACTCGCCCGATTACAACGGTATGTGTATTTTTTCCCTAGGCCATTCTGGTTAAGCGTTTGTAGCAGCAGGATTGTGAAAAATTTTTTGCCTTCTCTACCATTTCTTGGCTTCAAACTCCCATATCTCGGGAACGGATTGACCTAACCCAAAAATTCCTATTGCATCTGAAGGTAGAAACTCGCCCGATTACAAATGGAATGTGTATTTTTTCCCTAGGCCATTCTGGTTAAGCGATTGGAGCAGCAGAATTGCGAAAAATTTTTTGCCTTCTCATCCATTTCTTGGTTTCAAACTCCCATATCTCGCGAACGGATTGACCTAACCCAAAAATTCCTATTGCATCTGAAAGTAGAAACTCGCCCGATTATAACGGTATGTGTATTTTTTCCCTAGGCCATTCTGGTTAAGCGTTTGGAGCAGCAGAAGTGCGAAAAATTTGTTGTCTTCTCAACCATTTCTTGGCTTCAAAGTCCCATATCTCGCGAACGGATTGACCTAAACCAAAAATTCCTTTTGCATCTGAAAGTAGAAACTCGCCCGATTACAACGGTATGTTTCTTTTTTCCTTAGGCCAATCTTGTTAAGCGTTTGGAGCAGCAGAAGTGCGCAAAATTTGTTGTCTTGTCAACCATTTCTTAGCTTCAAACTCCCATATCTCGCGAACGGTTTGACCAAGCCCAAAAATTCCTGCTGCGTCTGAAAGTAGAAACTAGCCCGATTACAACGGTATGTGTATTTTTTGCCGAGGCCATTCTGGTAAAGCGTTTGGAGCAGCAGAATTACGAGAAATTTGTTGCCTTCTCAACCATTTCTTAGTTTCAAAAGCCCATATCTCGCGAACGGATTGACAAGCCCAAAAATTCTTCTTGCATTTGAAGGTAGAAACTCGCACGATTACAACGGTAGGTGTTTCTTCTCCCTAGGCCATTCTGGTTGGTCACTTGGAGCAGCAGAAGTGCGCAAAATTTGTTGACTTCTCAACCATTTCTTAGCTTCAAACTCCCATATCTCGCGAAAGGATTGACCAAACTCAAAAATTCCTGTTGCGTCTGAAAGTAGAAACTCGCCCGATTACAAAGGTATGTGTATTTTTTCCCTAGGCCATTCTGGTTAAGCGTTTGGAGCAGCAGAATTGCGAAAAATTTGTTGCCTCCTCAACCATTTCTTAGATTCAAACTGCCATATCTCGCGAACGGTTTGATCAAGCCCAAAAATTCCTGGTGCGTCTGAAAGTAGAAACTCGCCCGATTACAACGGTATGTGTATTTTATCCCTAGACCATTCTGGTTAAGCGTTTGGAGTAGCAGAAGTGCGCAAAATTTGTTGTATTCTCAACCATTTCTTAGCTTCAAACTCCCATATCTCGCGAACGGTTTGACCAAGCTCAAAAATTCCTGATGCGTCTGAAAGTAGAAACTGGCCCGATTACAACGGTATGTGTATTTTTTCCCTAGGTCATTCTGGTTAAGCGTTTGGAGCAGTAGAAGTGCGCAAAATTTGTTGTCTCCTCAACCTTTTCTTGGCTTCAAACTCCCATATCTCGCGAACGGATTGACCTAACCCAAAAATTCCTATTGCATCTGAAAGTAGAAACTCGCCCGATTATAACGGTATGTGTATTTTTTCCCTAGGCCATTCTGGTTAAGCGTTTGGAGCAGCAGAAGTGCGAAAAATTTGTTGTCTTCTCAACCATTTCTTGGCTTCAAAGTCCCATATCTCGCGAACGGATTGAAATAACCCAAAAATTCCTATTGCATCTGAAAGTAGAAACTCGCCCGATTACAACGGTATGTGTAATTTTTCCCTAGGCCATTCTGGTTAAGCGTTTGGAGCAGCAGAATTGCGAAAAATTTTTTGCCTTCTCAACCATTTCTTGGCTTCAAAGTCCCATATCTCGCGAACGGATTGACCTAACCCAAAAATTCCTATTGCATCTGAAAGTAGAAACTCGCCCGATTACAACGGTATGTGTATTTTTTCCCTAGGCCATTCTGGTTAAGCTTTTGGAGCAGCAGAATTGTGAAAAATTTTTTGCCTTCTCTACCATTTCTTGGCTTCAAACTCCCATATCTCGCGAACGGAATGACCCAACCCAAAAATTCCTATTGCATCTGAAGGTAGAAACTCGCACGATTACAACGGTATGTGTATTTTTTCCCTAGGCCATTCTGGTTAAGAGTTCGGAGCAGCAGAATTGCGAAAAATTTTTTGCCTTCTCTACCATTTCTTGGATTCAAACTCCCATATCTCGCGAACGGATTGACCTAACCCAAAAATTCCTATTGCATCTGAAGGTAGAAACTCGCCCGGTTACAACGGTATGTGTATTTTTTCCCTAGGCCATTCTGGTTAAGCGTTTGGAGCAGCAGAATTGCGAAAAATTTTTTGCCTTCTCAACCATTTCTTGGCTTCAAACTCCCATATCTCGCGAACGGATTGACCTAACCCAAAAATTCCTATTGCATCTGAAAGTAGAAACTCGCCCGATTATAACGGTATGTGTATTTTTTCCCTAGGCCATTCTGGTTAAGCGTTTGGAGCAGCAGAATTGTGAAAAATTTTTTGCCTTCTCTACCATTTCTTGGCTTCAAACTCCCATATCTCGCGAACGGATTGACCTAACCCAAAAATTCCTATTGCATCTGAAAGTAGAAACTCGCCCGATTATAACGGTATGTGTATTTTTTCCCTAGGCCATTCTGGTTAAGCGTTTGGAGCAGCAGAATTGTGAAAAATTTTTTGCCTTCTCTACCATTTCTTGGCTTCAAACTCCCATATCTCGCGAACGGTTTGACCAAGCTCAAAAATTCCTGATGCGTCTGAAAGTAGAAACTGGCCCGATTACAACGGTATGTGTATTTTTTCCCTAGGTCATTCTGGTTAAGCGTTTGGAGCAGTAGAAGTGCGCAAAATTTGTTGTCTCCTCAACCTTTTCTTGGCTTCAAACTCCCATATCTCGCGAACGGATTGACCTAACCCAAAAATTCCTGTTGCATCTGAAAGTAGAAACTCGCCCGATTATAACGGTATGTGTATTTTTTCCCTAGGCCATTCTGGTTAAGCGTTTGGAGCAGCAGAAGTGCGAAAAATTTGTTGTCTTCTCAACCATTTCTTGGCTTCAAAGTCCCATATCTCGCGAACGGATTGAAATAACCCAAAAATTCCTATTGCATCTGAAAGTAGAAACTCGCCCGATTACAACGGTATGTGTAATTTTTCCCTAGGCCATTCTGGTTAAGCGTTTGGAGCAGCAGAATTGCGAAAAATTTTTTGCCTTCTCAACCATTTCTTGGCTTCAAAGTCCCATATCTCGCGAACGGATTGACCTAACCCAAAAATTCCTATTGCATCTGAAAGTAGAAACTCGCCCGATTACAACGGTATGTGTATTTTTTCCCTAGGCCATTCTGGTTAAGCTTTTGGAGCAGCAGAATTGTGAAAAATTTTTTGCCTTCTCTACCATTTCTTGGCTTCAAACTCCCATATCTCGCGAACGGAATGACCCAACCCAAAAATTCCTATTGCATCTGAAGGTAGAAACTCGCACGATTACAACGGTATGTGTATTTTTTCCCTAGGCCATTCTGGTTAAGAGTTTGGAGCAGCAGAATTGCGAAAAATTTTTTGCCTTCTCTACCATTTCTTGGATTCAAACTCCCATATCTCGCGAACGGATTGACCTAACCCAAAAATTCCTATTGCATCTGAAGGTAGAAACTCGCCCGGTTACAACGGTATGTGTATTTTTTCCCTAGGCCATTCTGGTTAAGCGTTTGGAGCAGCAGAATTGCGAAAAATTTTTTGCCTTCTCAACCATTTCTTGGCTTCAAACTCCCATATCTCGCGAACGGATTGACCTAACCCAAAAATTCCTATTGCATCTGAAAGTAGAAACTCGCCCGATTATAACGGTATGTGTATTTTTTCCCTAGGCCATTCTGGTTAAGCGTTTGGAGCAGCAGAATTGTGAAAAATTTTTTGCCTTCTCTACCATTTCTTGGCTTCAAACTCCCATATCTCGCGAACGGATTGACCTAACCCAAAAATTCCTATTGCATCTGAAGGTAGAAACTCGCCCGATTACAACGGTATGTGTATTTTTTCCCTAGGCCATTCTGGTTAAGCGTTTGGAGCAGCAGAATTGCGAAAAATTTTTTGCCTTCTCAACCATTTCTTGGCTTCAAACTCCCATATCTCGCGAACGGATTGACCTAACCCAAAAATTCCTATTGCATCTGAAAGTAGAAACTCGCCCGATTATAACGGTATGTGTATTTTTTCCCTAGGACATTCTGGTTAAGCGTTTGGAGCAGCAGAAGTGCGAAAAATTTGTTGTCTTCTCAACCATTTCTTAGCTTCAAACTCCCATATGTCGCGAACGGATTGACCTAACCAAAAAATTCCTGTTGCATCTGAAAGTAGAAACTCGCCCGATTACAACGGTTTTTCTATTTTTTCCCTAGGCCATTCTGGTTAAGCGTTTGGAGCAGCAGAATTGCGAAAAATTTGTTGCCTTCTCTACCATTTCTTGGCTTCAAACTCGCATATCTCGCGAACGGATTGACCTAACCCAAAAATTCCTATTGCATCTGAAGGTAGAAACTCGCCCGATTACAACGGTATGTGTATTTTTTCCCTAGGCCATTCTGGTTAAGCGTTTGGAGCAGCAGAATTGCGAAAAATTTTTTGCCTTCTCTACCATTTTTTGGCTTCAAACTCCCATATCTCGCGAATGGATTGACCTAACCCAAAAATTCCTATTGCATCTGAAAGTAGAAACTCGCCCGTTTATAACGGTATGTGTATTCTTTCCTTAGGCCATTCTGGTTAAGCTTTTGGAGCAGCAGAATTGTGAAAAATTTTTTGCCTTCTCAACCATTTCTTGGCTTCAAACTCCCATATCTCGCGAACGGTTTGACCAAGCCTAAAAATTCCTGCTGCGTCTGAAAGTAGAAACTAGCCCGATTACAACGGTATGTGTATTTTTTGCCGAGGCCATTCTGGTAAAGCGTTTGGAGCAGCAGAATTACGAGAAATTTGTTGCCTTCTCAACCATTTCTTAGTTTCAAAAGCCCATATCTCGCGAACGGATTGACAAGCCCAAAAATTCTTCTTGCATTTGAAGGTAGAAACTCGCACGATTACAACGGTAGGTGTTTCTTTTCCCTAGGCCATTCTGGTTGGTCACTTGGAGCAGCAGAAGTGCGCAAAATTTGTTGACTTCTCAACCATTTCTTAGTTTCAAACTCCCATATCTCGCGAAAGGATTGACCAAACTCAAAAATTCCTGTTGCGTCTGAAAGTAGAAACTCGCCCGATTACAACGGTATGTGTATTTTTTCCCTAGGCCATTCTGGTTAAGCGTTTGGAGCAGCAGAATTGCGAAAAATTTTTTGCCTTCTCTACCATTTCTTGGCTTCAAACTCCCATATCTCGCGAATGGATTGACCTAACCCAAAAATTCCTATTGCATCTGAAAGTAGAAACTCGCCCGATTATAACGGTATGTGTATTCTTTCCTTAGGCCATTCTGGTTAAGCTTTTGGAGCAGCAGAATTGTGAAAAATTTTTTGCCTTCTCTACCATTTCTTGGCTTCAAACTCCCATATCTCGCGAACGGATTGACCTAACCCAAAAATTCCTATTGCATCTGAAGGTAGAAACTCGCCCGGTTACAACGGTATGTGTATTTTTTCCCTAGGCCATTCTGGTTAAGCGTTTGGAGCAGCAGAATTGCGAAAAATTTTTGCCTTCTCAACCATTTCTTGGCTTCAAACTCCCATATCTCGCGAACGGATTGACCTAACCCAAAAATTCCTATTGCATCTGAAAGTAGAAACTCGCCCGATTATAACGGTGTGTGTATTTTTTCCCTAGGCCATTCTGGTTAAGCGTTTGGAGCAGCAGAAGTGCGAAAAATTTGTTGTCTTCTCAACCATTTCTTAGCTTCAAACTCCCATATCTCGCGAACGGATTGACCTAACCCAAAAATTCCTGTTGCATCTGAAAGTAGAAACTCGCCCGATTACAACGGTTTTTCTATTTTTTCCCTAGGCCATTCTGGTTAAGCGTTTGGAGCAGCAGAATAGCGAAAAATTTTTTGCCTTCTCTACCATTTCTTGGCTTCAAACTCCCATATCTCGCGAACGGTTTGACCAAGCCTAAAAATTCTTGCTGCGTCTGAAAGTAGAAACTAGCCCGATTACAACGGTATGTGTATTTTTTGCCGAGGCCATTCTGGTAAAGCGTTTGGAGCAGCAGAATTACGAGAAATTTGTTGCCTTCTCAACCATTTCTTAGTTTCAAAAGCCCATATCTCGCGAACGGATTGACAAGCCCAAAAATTCTTCTTGCATTTGAAGGTAGAAACTCGCACGATTACAACGGTAGGTGTTTCTTTTCCCTAGGCCATTCTGGTTGGTCACTTGGAGCAGCAGAAGTGCGCAAAATTTGTTGACTTCTCAACCATTTCTTAGCTTCAAACTCCCATATCTCGCGAAAGGATTGACCAAACTCAAAAATTCCTGTTGCGTCTGAAAGTAGAAACTCGCCCGATTACAAAGGTATGTGTATTTTTTCCCTAGGCCATTCTGGTTAAGCGTTTGGAGCAGCAGAATTGCGAAAAATTTGTTGCCTCCTCAACCATTTCTTAGATTCAAACTGCCATATCTCGCGAACGGTTTGATCAAGCCCAAAAATTCCTGGTGCGTCTGAAAGTAGAAACTCGCCCGATTACAACGGTATGTGTATTTTTTCCCTAGGCCATTCTGGTTAAGCTTTTGGAGCAGCAGAATTGTGAAAAATTTTTTGCCTTCTCTACCATTTCTTGGCTTCAAACTCCCATATCTCGCGAACGGAAAGACCCAACCCAAAAATTCCTATTGCATCTGAAGGTAGAAACTCGCACGATTACAACGGTATGTGTATTTTTTCCCTAGGCCATTCTGGTTAAGAGTTTGGAGCAGCAGAATTGCGAAAAATTTTTTGCCTTCTCTACCATTTCTTGGATTCAAACTCCCATATCTCGCGAACGGATTGACCTAACCCAAAAATTCCTATTGCATCTGAAGGTAGAAACTCGCCCGGTTACAACGGTATGTGTATTTTTTCCCTAGGCCATTCTGGTTAAGCGTTTGGAGCAGCAGAATTGCGAAAAATTTTTTGCCTTCTCAACCATTTCTTGGCTTCAAACTCCCATATCTCGCGAACGGATTGACCTAACCCAAAAATTCCTATTGCATCTGAAAGTAGAAACTCGCCGATTATAACGGTATGTGTATTTTTTCCCTAGGCCATTCTGGTTAAGCGTTTGGAGCAGCAGAATTGTGAAAAATTTTTTGCCTTCTCTACCATTTCTTGGCTTCAAACTCCCATATCTCGCGAACGGATTGACCTAACCCAAAAATTCCTATTGCATCTGAAGGTAGAAACTCGCCCGATTACAACGGTATGTGTATTTTTTCCCTAGGCCATTCTGGTTAAGCGTTTGGAGCGGCAGAATTGCGAAAAATTTTTTGCCTTCTCAACCATTTCTTGGCTTCAAACTCCCATATCTCGCGAACGGATTGACCTAACCCAAAAATTCCTATTGCATCTGAAAGTAGAAACTCGCCCGATTATAACGGTATGTGTATTTTTTCCCTAGGACATTCTGGTTAAGCGTTTGGAGCAGCAGAAGTGCGAAAAATTTGTTGTCTTCTCAACCATTTCTTAGCTTCAAACTCCCATATCTCGCGAACGGATTGACCTAACCAAAAAATTCCTGTTGCATCTGAAAGTAGAAACTCGCCCGATTACAACGGTTTTTCTATTTTTTCCCTAGGCCATTCTGGTTAAGCGTTTGGAGCAGCAGAATTGCGAAAAATTTGTTGCCTTCTCTACCATTTCTTGGCTTCAAACTCCCATATCTCGCGAACGGATTGACCTAACCCAAAAATTCCTATTGCATCTGAAGGTAGAAACTCGCCCGATTACAACGGTATGTGTATTTTTTCCCTAGGCCATTCTGGTTAAGCGTTTGGAGCAGCAGAATTGCGAAAAATTTTTTGCCTTCTCTACCATTCTTTGGCTTCAAACTCCCATATCTCGCGAATGGATTGACCTAACCCAAAAATTCCTATTGCATCTGAAAGTAGAAACTCGCCCGATTATAACGGTATGTGTATTCTTTCCTTAGGCCATTCTGGTTAAGCTTTTGGAGCAGCAGAATTGTGAAAAATTTTTTGCCTTCTCTACCATTTCTTGGCTTCAAACTCCCATATCTCGCGAACGGATTGACCTAACCCAAAAATTCCTATTGCATCTGAAGGTAGAAACTCGCCCGGTTACAACGGTATGTGTATTTTTTCCCTAGGCCATTCTGGTTAAGCGTTTGGAGCAGCAGAATTGCGAAAAATTTTTGCCTTCTCAACCATTTCTTGGCTTCAAACTCCCATATCTCGCGAACGGATTGACCTAACCCAAAAATTCCTATTGCATCTGAAAGTAGAAACTCGCCCGATTATAACGGTGTTTGTATTTTTTCCCTAGGCCATTCTGGTTAAGCGTTTGGAGCAGCAGAATTGCGAAAAATTTTTGCCTTCTCAACCATTTCTTGGCTTCAAACTCCCATATCTCGCGAACGGATTGACCTAACCCAAAAATTCCTATTGCATCTGAAAGTAGAAACTCGCCCGATTATAACGGTGTTTGTATTTTTTCCCTAGGCCATTCTGGTTAAGCGTTTGGAGCAGCAGAATTGCGAAAAATTTTTTGCCTTCTCTACCATTTCTTGGCTTCAAACTCCCATATCTCGCGAACGGATTGACCTAACCCAAAAATTCTTATTGCATCTGAAGGTAGAAACTCGCCCGATTACAACGGTATGTGTATTTTTTCCCTAGGCCATTCTGGTTAAGCTTTTGGAGCAGCAGAATTGTGAAAAATTTTTTGCCTTCTCTACCATTTCTTGACTTCAAACTCCCATATCTCGCGAACGGATTGACCTAACCCAAAAATTCCTATTGCATCTGAAGGTAGAAGCTCGCCCGATTACAACGGTATGTGTATTTTTTCCCTAGGCCATTCTGGTTAAGCGTTTGGAGCAGCAGAATTGTGAAAAATTTTTTGCCTTCTCTACCATTTCTTGGCTTCAAACTCCCATATCTCGCGAACGGATTGACCTAACCCAAAAATTCCTATTGCATCTGAAGGTAGAAACTCGCCCGATTACAACGGTATGTGTATTTTTTCCCTAGGACATTCTGGTTAAGCGTTTGGAGCAGCAGAATTGCGAAAAATTTTTTGCCTTCTCAACCATTTCTTGGCTTCAAACTCCCATATCTCGCGAACGGATTGACCTAACCCAAAAATTCCTATTGCATCTGAAAGTAGAAACTCGCCCGATTATAACGGTATGTGTATTTTTTCGCTAGGACATTCTGGTTAAGCGTTTGGAGCAGCAGAAGTGCGAAAAATTTGTTGTCTTCTCAACCATTTCTTAGCTTCAAACTCCCATATCTCGCGAACGGATTGACCTAACCAAAAAATTCCTGTTGCATCTGAAAGTAGAAACTCGCCCGATTACAACGGTTTTTCTATTTTTTCCCTAGGCCATTCTGGTTAAGCGTTTGGAGCAGCAGAATTGCGAAAAATTTGTTGCCTTCTCTACCATTTCTTGGCTTCAAACTCCCATATCTCGCGAACGGATTGACCTAACCCAAAAATTCCTATTGCATCTGAAGGTAGAAACTCGCCCGATTACAACGGTATGTGTATTTTTTCCCTAGGCCATTCTGGTTAAGCGTTTGGAGCAGCAGAATTGCGAAAATTTTTTGCCTTCTCTCCCATTTCTTGGCTTCAAACTCCCATATCTCGCGAACGGATTGATATAACCCAAAAATTCCTATTGCATCTGAAAGTAGAAACTCGCCCGATTATAACGGTATGTGTATTCTTTCCTTAGGCCATTCTGGTTAAGCTTTTGGAGCAGCAGAATTGTGAAAAATTTTTTGCCTTCTCTACCATTTCTTGGCTTCAACTCCCATATCTCGCGAACGGATTGACCTAACCCAAAAATTCCTATTGCATCTGAAGGTAGAAACGCGCCCCGATTACAACGGTATGTGTATTTTTTCCCTAGGCCATTCTGGTTAAGCGTTTGGAGCAGCAGAAGTGCGAAAAGTTTGTTGTCTTCTCAACCATTTCTTAGCTTCAAACTCCCATATCGCGCGAACGGATTGACCTAACCCAAAAATTCCTGTTGCATCTGAAAGTAGAAACTCGCCCGATTACAACGGTTTTTTCTATTTTTTCCCTAGGCCATTCTGGTTAAGCGTTTGGAGCAGCAGAATTGTGAAAAATTTTTTGCCTTCTCTACCATTTCTTGGCTTCAAACTCCCATATCTCGCGAATGGATTGACGTAACCCAAAAGTTCCTATTGCATCTGAAGGTAGAAACTCGCCCGATTACAACGGTTTTTCTATTTTTTCCCTAGGCCATTCTGGTTAAGCGTTTGGAGCAGCAGAATTGCGAAAAATTTTTTGCCTTCTCTACCATTTCTTGGCTTCAAACTCCCATATCTCGCGAACGGATTGACCTAACCCAAAAATTCTTATTGCATCTGAAGGTAGAAACCTCGCCCGATTACAATGGTATGTGTATTTTTTCCCTAGGCCATTCTGGTTAAGCTTTTGGAGCAGCAGAATTGTGAAAAATTTTTTGCCTTCTCTACCATTTCTTGGCTTCAAACTCCCATATCTCGCGAACGGATTGACCTAACCCAAAAATTCCTATTGCATCTGAAGGTAGAAGCTCGCCCGATTACAACGGTATGTGTATTTTTTCCCTAGGCCATTCTGGTTAAGCGTTTGGAGCAGCAGAAGAAGTGCGAAAAATTTGTTGTCTTCTCAACCATTTCTTAGCTTCAAACTCCCATATCTCGCGAACGGATTGACCTAACCCAAAAATTCCTGTTGCATCTGAAAGTAGAAACTCGCCCGATTACAACGGTTTTTCTATTTTTTCCCTAGGCCATTCTGGTTAAGCGTTTGGAGCAGCAGAATTGCGAAAAATTTTTTGCCTTCTCTACCATTTCTTGGCTTCAAACTCCCATATCTCGCGAACGGATTGACCTAACCCAAAAATTCTTATTGCATCTGAAGGTAGAAACTCGCCCGATTACAACGGTATGTGTATTTCTTCCCTAGGCCATTCTGGTTAAGCTTTTGGAGCAGCAGAATTGTGAAAAATTTTTTGCCTTCTCTACCATTTCTTGGCTTCAAACTCCATATCTCGCGAACGGATTGACCTAACCCAAAAATTCCTATTGCATCTGAAGTAGAAGCTCGCCCGATTACAACGGTATGTGTATTTTTTCCCTAGGCCATTCTGGTTAAGCGTTTGGAGCAGCAGAATTGTGAAAAATTTTTTGCCTTCTCTACCATTTCTTGGCTTCAAACTCCCATATCTCGCGAACGGATTGACCTAACCCAAAAATTCCTATTGCATCTGAAGGTAGAAACTCGCCCGATTACAACGGTATGTGTATTTTTTCCCTAGGCCATTCTGGTTAAGCGTTTGGAGCAGCAGAATTGCGAAAAATTTTTTGCCTTCTCAACCATTTCTTGGCTTCAAACTCCCATATCTCGCGAACGGATTGACCTAACCCAAAAATTCCTATTGCATCTGAAAGTAGAAACTCGCCCGATTATAACGGTATGTGTATTTTTTCCCTAGGACATTCTGTTAAGCGTTTGGAGCAGCAGAAGTGCGAAAAATTTGTTGTCTTCTCAACCATTTCTTAGCTTCAAACTCCCATATCTCGCGAACGGATTGACCTAACCAAAAAATTCCTGTTGCATCTGAAAGTAGAAACTCGCCCGATTACAACGGTTTTTCTATTTTTTCCCTAGGCCATTCTGGTTAAGCGTTTGGAGCAGCAGAATTGCGAAAAATTTGTTGCCTTCTCTACCATTTCTTGGCTTCAAACTCCCATATCTCGCGAACGGATTGACCTAACCCAAAAATTCCTATTGCATCTGAAGGTAGAAACTCGCCCGATTACAACGGTATGTGTATTTTTTCCCTAGGCCATTCTGGTTAAGCGTTTGGAGCAGCAGAATTGCGAAAAATTTTTTGCCTTCTCTACCATTTTTTGGCTTCAAACTCCCATATCTCGCGAATGGATTGACCTAACCCAAAAATTCCTATTGCATCTGAAAGTAGAAACTCGCCCGATTATAACGGTATGTGTATTCTTTCCTTAGGCCATTCTGGTTAAGCTTTTGGAGCAGCAGAATTGTGAAAAATTTTTGCCTTCTCTACCATTTCTTGGCTTCAAACTCCCATATCTCGCGAACGGATTGACCTAACCCAAAAATTCCTATTGCATCTGAAGGTAGAAACTCGCCCGGTTACAACGTTATGTGTATTTTTTCCCTAGGCCATTCTGGTTAAGCGTTTGGAGCAGCAGAATTGCGAAAAATTTTTGCCTTCTCAACCATTTCTTGGCTTCAAACTCCCATATCTCGCGAACGGATTGACCTAACCCAAAAATTCCTATTGCATCTGAAAGTAGAAACTCGCCCGATTATAACGGTGTGTGTATTTTTTCCCTAGGCCATTCTGGTTAAGCGTTTGGAGCAGCAGAAGTGCGAAAAATTTGTTGTCTTCTCAACCATTTCTTAGCTTCAAACTCCCATATCTCGCGAACGGATTGACCTAACCCAAAAATTCCTGTTGCATCTGAAAGTAGAAACTCGCCCGATTACAACGGTTTTTCTATTTTTTCCCTAGGCCATTCTGGTTAAGCGTTTGGAGCAGCAGAATTGCGAAAAATTTTTTGCCTTCTCTACCATTTCTTGGCTTCAAACTCCCATATCTCGCGAACGGATTGACCTAACCCAAAAATTCTTATTGCATCTGAAGGTAGAAACTCGCCCGATTACAACGGTATGTGTATTTTTTCCCTAGGCCATTCTGGTTAAGCTTTTGGAGCAGCAGAATTGTGAAAAATTTTTTGCCTTCTCTACCATTTCTTGGCTTCAAACTCCCATATCTCGCGAACGGATTGACCTAACCCAAAAATTCCTATTGCATCTGAAGGTAGAAGCTCGCCCGATTACAACGGTATGTGTATTTTTTCCCTAGGCCATTCTGGTTAAGCGTTTGGAGCAGCAGAATTGCGAAAAATTTTTTGTCGTCTCAACCATTTCTTGGCTTCAAACTCCCATATCTCGCGAACGGATTGACCAAACCCAAAAATTCCTATTGCATCTGAAAGTAGAAACTCGCCCGATTACAACGGTATGTGTATTTTTTCCCTAGGCCATTCTGGTCAAGCTTTTGGAGCAGCAGAATTGTGAAAAATTTTTTGCCTTCTCTACCATTTCTTGGCTTCAAACTCCCATATCTCGCGAACGGATTGACCTAACCCAAAAATTCCTATTGCATCTGAAGGTAGAAACACGCCCGGTTACAACGGTATGTGTATTTTTTCCCTAGGCCATTCTGGTTAAGGGTTTGGAGCAGCAGAATTGCGAAAAATTTTTTGCTTTCTCAACCATTTCTTGGCTTCAAACTCCCATATCTCGCGAACGGATTGACCTAACCCAAAAATTACTATTGCATCTGAAAGTAGAAACTCGCCCGATTACAACGGTTTTTCTATTTTTTCCCTAGGCAATTCTGGTTAAGCGTTTGGAGCAGCAGAATTGTGAAAAATTTTTTGCCTTCTCAACCATTTCTTGGCTTCAAAGTCCCATATCTCGCGAACGGATTGAACTAACCCAAAAATTCCTATTGCATCTCAAAGTAGAAACTCGCCCGATTACAACTGTATGTGTAATTTTTCCCTAGGCCATTCTGGTTAAGCGTTTGGAGCAGCAGAATTGCGAAAAATTTTTTGCCTTCTCAACCATTTCTTGGCTTCAAAATCCCATATCTCGCGAACGGATTGACCTAACCCAAAAATTCCTATTGCATCTGAAAGTAGAAACTCGCCCGATTACAACGGTATGTGTATTTTTTCCCTAGGCCATTCTGGTTAAGCTTTTGGAGCAGCAGAATTGTGAAAAATTTTTTGCCTTCTCTACCATTTCTTGGCTTCAAACTCCCATATCTCGCGAACGGATTGACCTAACCCAAAAATTCCTATTGCATCTGAAGGTAGAAACTCGCCCGATTACAACGATATGTGTATTTTTTCCCTAGGCCATTCTGGTTAAGCGTTTGGAGCAGCAGAATTGCGAAAAATTTTTTGCCTTCTCAACCATTTCTTGGCTTCAAACTCCCATATCTCGCGAACGGATCGACATAACCCAAAAATTCCTATTGCATCTGAAAGTAGAAACTCGCCCGATTATAACGGTATGTGTATTTTTTCCCTAGGCCATTCTGGTTAAGCGTTTGGAGCAGCAGAAGTGCGAAAAATTTGTTGTCTTCTCAACCATTTCTTAGTTTCAAACTCCCATATCTCGCGAACGGATTGACCTAACCAAAAAATTCCTGTTGCATCTGAAAGTAGAAACTCGCCCGATTACAACGGTTTTTCTATTTTTTCCCTAGGCCATTCTGGTTAAGCGTTTGGAGCAGCAGAATTGCGAAAAATTTGTTGCCTTCTCTACCATTTCTTGGCTTCAAACTCCCATATCTCGCGAACGGATTGACCCAACCCAAAAATTCCTATTGCATCTGAAGGTAGAAACTCGCCCGATTACAACGGTATGTGTATTTTTTTCCCTAGGCCATTCTGGTTAAGCGTTTGGAGCAGCAGAATTGCGAAAAATTTTTTGCCTTCTCTCCCATTTCTTGGCTTCAAACTCCCATATCTCGCGAACGGATTGATATAACCCAAAAATTCCTATTGCATCTGAAAGTAGAAACTCGCCCGATTATAACGGTATGTGTATTCTTTCCTTAGGCCATTCTGGTTAAGCTTTTGGAGCAGCAGAATTGTGAAAAATTTTTTGCCTTCTCTACCATTTCTTGGCTTCAAACTCCCATATCTCGCGAACGGATTGACCTAACCCAAAAATTCCTATTGCATCTGAAGGTAGAAACTCGCCCGGTTACAACGGTATGTGTATTTTTTCCCTAGGCCATTCTGGTTAAGCGTTTGGAGCAGCAGAATTGCGAAAAATTTTTGCCTTCTCAACCATTTCTTGGCTTCAAACTCCCATATCTCGCGAACGGATTGACCTAACCCAAAAATTCCTATTGCATCTGAAAGTAGAAACTCGCCCGATTATAACGGTGTGTGTATTTTTTCCCTAGGCCATTCTGGTTAAGCGTTTGGAGCAGCAGAAGTGCGAAAAATTTGTTGTCTTCTCAACCATTTCTTAGCTTCAAACTCCCATATCTCGCGAACGGATTGACCTAACCCAAAAATTCCTGTTGCATCTGAAAGTAGAAACTCGCCCGATTACAACGGTTTTTCTATTTTTTCCCTAGGCCATTCTGGTTAAGCGTTTGGAGCAGCAGAATTGCGAAAAATTTTTTGCCTTCTCTACCATTTCTTGGCTTCAAACTCCCATATCTCGCGAACGGATTGACCTAACCCAAAAATTCTTATTGCATCTGAAGGTAGAAACTCGCCCGATTACAACGGTATGTGTATTTTTTCCCTAGGCCATTCTGGTTAAGCTTTTGGAGCAGCAGAATTGTGAAAAATTTTTTGCCTTCTCTACCATTTCTTGACTTCAAACTCCCATATCTCGCGAACGGATTGACCTAACCCAAAAATTCCTATTGCATCTGAAGGTAGAAGCTCGCCCGATTACAACGGTATGTGTATTTTTTCCCTAGGCCATTCTGGTTAAGCGTTTGGAGCAGCAGAATTGTGAAAAATTTTTTGCCTTCTCTACCATTTCTTGGCTTCAAACTCCCATATCTCGCGAACGGATTGACCTAACCCAAAAATTCCTATTGCATTTGAAGGTAGAAACTCGCCCGATTACAACGGTATGTGTATTTTTTCCCTAGGCCATTCTGGTTAAGCGTTTGGAGCAGCAGAATTGCGAAAAATTTTTTGCCTTCTCAACCATTTCTTGGCTTCAAACTCCCATATCTCGCGAACGGATTGACCTAACCCAAAAATTCCTATTGCATCTGAAAGTAGAAACTCGCCCGATTATAACGGTATGTGTATTTTTTCCCTAGGACATTCTGGTTAAGCGTTTGGAGCAGCAGAAGTGCGAAAAATTTGTTGTCTTCTCAACCATTTCTTAGCTTCAAACTCCCATATCTCGCGAACGGATTGACCTAACCAAAAAATTCCTGTTGCATCTGAAAGTAGAAACTCGCCCGATTACAATGGTTTTTCTATTTTTTCCCTAGGCCATTCTGGTTAAGCGTTTGGAGCAGCAGAATTGCGAAAAATTTGTTGCCTTCTCTACCATTTCTTGGCTTCAAACTCCCATATCTCGCGAACGGATTGACCTAACCCAAAAATTCCTATTGCATCTGAAGGTAGAAACTCGCCCGATTACAACGGTATGTGTATTTTTTCCCTAGGCCATTCTGGTTAAGCGTTTGGAGCAGCAGAATTGCGAAAAATTTTTTGCCTTCTCTACCATTTTTTGGCTTCAAACTCCCATATCTCGCGAATGGATTGACCTAACCCAAAAATTCCTATTGCATCTGAAAGTAGAAACTCGCCCGATTATAACGGTATGTGTATTCTTTCCTTAGGCCATTCTGGTTAAGCTTTTGGAGCAGCAGAATTGTGAAAAATTTTTTGCCTTCTCTACCATTTCTTGGCTTCAAACTCCCATATCTCGCGAACGGATTGACCTAACCCAAAAATTCCTATTGCATCTGAAGGTAGAAACTCGCCCGGTTACAACGGTATGTGTATTTTTTCCCTAGGCCATTCTGGTTAAGCGTTTGGAGCAGCAGAATTGCGAAAAATTTTTGCCTTCTCAACCATTTCTTGGCTTCAAACTCCCATATCTCGCGAACGGATTGACCTAACCCAAAAATTCCTATTGCATCTGAAAGTAGAAACTCGCCCGATTATAACGGTGTGTGTATTTTTTCCCTAGGCCATTCTGGTTAAGCGTTTGGAGCAGCAGAAGTGCGAAAAATTTGTTGTCTTCTCAACCATTTCTTAGCTTCAAACTCCCATATCTCGCGAACGGATTGACCTAACCCAAAAATTCCTGTTGCATCTGAAAGTAGAAACTCGCCCGATTACAACGGTTTTTCTATTTTTTCCCTAGGCCATTCTGGTTAAGCGTTTGGAGCAGCAGAATTGCGAAAAATTTTTTGCCTTCTCTACCATTTCTTGGCTTCAAACTCCCATATCTCGCGAACGGATTGACCAAACCCAAAAATTCCTATTGCATCTGAAAGTAGAAACTCGCCCGATTACAACGGTATGTGTATTTTTTCCCTAGGCCATTCTGGTTAAGCTTTTGGAGCAGCAGAATTGTGAAAAATTTTTTGCCTTCTCAACCATTTCTTGGCTTCAAACTCCCATATCTCGCGAACGGATTGACCTAACCCAAAAATTCCTATTGCATCTGAAGGTAGAAGCTCGCCCGATTACAACGGTATGTGTATTTTTTCCCTAGGCCATTCTGGTTAAGCGTTTGGAGCAGCAGAATTGCGAAAAATTTTTTGTCGTCTCAACCATTTCTTGGCTTCAAACTCCCATATCTCGCGAACGGATTGACCAAACCCAAAAATTCCTATTGCATCTGAAAGTAGAAACTCGCCCGATTACAACGGTATGTGTATTTTTTCCCTAGGCCATTCTGGTTAAGCTTTTGGAGCAGCAGAATTGTGAAAAATTTTTTGCCTTCTCTACCATTTCTTGGCTTCAAACTCCCATATCTCGCGAACGGATTGACCTAACCCAAAAATTCCTATTGCATCTGAAGGTAGAAACACGCCCGGTTACAACGGTATGTGTACTTTTTCCCTAGGCCATTCTGGTTAAGGGTTTGGAGCAGCAGAATTGCGAAAAATTTTTTGCTTTCTCAACCATTTCTTGGCTTCAAACTCCCATATCTCGCGAACGGATTGACCTAACCCAAAAATTACTATTGCATCTGAAAGTAGAAACTCGCCCGATTACAACGGTTTTTCTATTTTTTCCCTAGGCCATTCTGGTTAAGCGTTTGGAGCAGCAGAATTGTGAAAAATTTTTTGCCTTCTCAACCATTTCTTGGCTTCAAAGTCCCATATCTCGCGAACGGATTGAACTAACCCAAAAATTCCTATTGCATCTCAAAGTAGAAACTCGCCCGATTACAACTGTATGTGTAATTTTTCCCTAGGCCATTCTGGTTAAGCGTTTGGAGCAGCAGAATTGCGAAAAATTTTTTGCCTTCTCAACCATTTCTTGGTTTCAAAGTCCCATATCTCGCGAACGGATTGACCTAACCCAAAAATTCCTATTGCATCTGAAAGTAGAAACTCGCCCGATTACAACGGTATGTGTATTTTTTCCCTAGGCCATTCTGGTTAAGATTTTGGAGCAGCAGAATTGTGAAAAATTTTTTGCCTTCTCTACCATTTCTTGGCTTCAAACTCCCATATCTCGCGAACGGATTGACCTAACCCAAAAATTCCTATTGCATCTGAAGGTAGAAACTCGCCCGATTACAACGATATGTGTATTTTTTCCCTAGGCCATTCTGGTTAAGCGTTTGGAGCAGCAGAATTGCGAAAAATTTTTTGCCTTCTCAACCATTTCTTGGCTTCAAACTCCCATATCTCGCGAACGGATCGACATAACCCAAAAATTCCTATTGCATCTGAAAGTAGAAACTCGCCCGATTATAACGGTATGTGTATTTTTTCCCTAGGCCATTCTGGTTAAGCGTTTGGAGCAGCAGAAGTGCGAAAAATTTGTTGTCTTCTCAACCATTTCTTAGTTTCAAACTCCCATATCTCGCGAACGGATTGACCTAACCCAAAAATTCCTGTTCGATCTGAAAGTAGAAACTCGCCCGATTACAACGGTTTTTCTATTTTTTCCCTAGGCCATTCTGGTTAAGCGTTTGGAGCAGCAGAATTGTGAAAAATTTTTTGCCTTCTCTACCATTTCTTGGCTTCAAACTCCCATATCTCGCGAACGGATTGACCTAACCCAAAAATTCCTATTGCATCTGAAGGTAGAAACTCGCCCGATTACAACGGTATGTGTATTTTTTCCCTAGGCCATTCTGGTTAAGCGTTTGGAGCAGCACAATTGCGAAAAATTTTTTGCCTTCTCTACCATTTTTTGGTTTCAAACTCCCATATCTCGCGAACGGATTGACCTAACCCAAAAATTCCTATTGCATCTGAAAGTAGAAACTCGCCCGATTATAACGGTATGTGTATTTTTTCCCTATGCCATTCTGGTTAAGCGTTTGGAGCAGCAGAAGTGCGAAAAATTTTTTGCCTTCTCAACCATTTCTTGGCTTCAAACTCCCATATCTCGCGAACGGATTGACATAACCCAAAAATTCCTATTGCATCTGAAAGTAGAAACTCGCCCGATTATAACGGTATGTGTATTTTTTCCCTAGGCCATTCTGGTTAAGCGTTTGGAGCAGCAGAAGTGCGAAAAATTTGTTGTCTTCTCAACCATTTCTTAGCTTCAAACTCCCATATCTCGCGAACGGATTGACCTAACCCAAAAATTCCTGTTGCATCTGAAAGTAGAAACTCGCCCGATTACAACGGTTTTTCTATTTTTTCCCTAGGCCATTCTGGTTAAGCGTTTGGAGCAGCAGAATTGTGAAAAATTTTTTGCCTTCTCTACCACTTCTTGGCTTCAAACTCCCATATCTCGCGAACGGATTGACCTAACCCAAAAATTCCTATTGCATCTGAAGGTAGAAACTCGCCCGATTACAACGGTATGCGTATTTTTTCCCTAGGCCATTCTGGTTAAGCGTTTGGAGCAGCACAATTGCGAAAAATTTTTTGCCTTCTCTACCATTTTTTGGCTTCAAAATCCCATATCTCGCGAACGGATTGACCTAACCCAAAAATTCCTATTGCATCTGAAAGTAGAAACGCGCCCGATTATAACGGTATGTGTATTTTTTCCCTATGCCATTCTGGTTAAGCGTTTGGAGCAGCAGAAGTGCGAAAAATTTGTTGTCTTCTCAACCATTTCTTAGCTTCAAACTCCCATATCTCGCGAACGGATTGACCTAACCCAAAAATTCCTGTTGCATCTGAAAGTAGAAACTCGCCCGATTATAACGGTATGCGTATTTTTTCCCTATGCCATTCTGGTTAAGCGTTTGGAGCAGCAGAAGTGAGAAAAATTTGTTGTCTTCTCAACCATTTCTTAGCTTCAAACTCCCATATCTCGCGAACGGATTGACCTAACCCAAAAATTCCTGTTGCATCTGAAAGTAGAAACTCGCCCGATTACAACGGATTTTCTATTTTTTCCCTAGGCCATTCTGGTTAAGCGTTTGGAGCAGCAGAATTGCGAAAAATTTTTTGCCTTCTCAACCATTTCTTGGCTTCAAACTCCCATATCTCGCGAACGGATTGACCTAACCCAAAAATTCCTATTGCATCTGAAAGTAGAAACTCGCCCGATTACAAAGGTATGTGTATTTTTTCCTAGGCCATTCTGGTTAAGCTTTTGGACCAGCAGAATTGTGAAAAATTTTTTGCCTTCTCTACCATTTCTTGGCTTCAAACTCCCATATCTCGCGAGCGGATTGACCTAACCCAAAAATTCCTATTGCATCTGAAGGTAGAAACTCGCCCGGTTACAACGGTATGTGTATTTTTTCCCTAGGCCATTCTGGTTAAGCGTTTGGAGCAGCAGAAATGCGAAAAATTTTTTGCCTTCTCAACCATTTCTTGGCTTCAAACTCCCATATCTCGCGAACGGATTGACCTAACCCAAAAATTCCTATTGCATCTGAAAGTAGAAACTCGCCCGATTATAACGGTATGTGTATTTTTTCCCTAGGCCATTCTGGTTAAGCGTTTGGAGCAGCAGAAGTGCGACAAATTTTTTGCCTTCTCAACCATTTCTTGTCTTCAAACTCCCATATCTTGCGAACGGATTGACCTAACCAAAAATTCCTATTGCATCTGAAAGTAGAAACTCGCCCGATTACAACGGTATGTGTATTTTTTCCCTAGGCCATTCTGGTTAAGCGTTTGGAGCAGCAGAATTGCGAAAAATTTTTTGCCTTCTCAACCATTTCTTGGCTTCAAAGTCCCATATCTCGCGAACGGATTGACCTAACCCAAAAATTCCTATTGCATCTGAAAGTAGAAACTCGCCCGATTACAACGGTAAGTGTATTTTTTCCCTAGGCCATTCTGGTTAAGCTTTTGGAGCAGCAGAATTGTGAAAAATTTTTTGCCTTCTCTACCATTTCTTGGCTTCAAACTCCCATATCTCGCAAACGGATTGACCTAACCCAAAAATTCCTATTGCATCTGAAGGTAGAAACTCGCCCGATTACAACGGTATGTGTATTTTTTCCCTAGGCCATTCTGGTTAAGCGTTTGGAGCAGCAGAATTGCGAAAAATTTTTTGCCTTCTCAACCATTTCTTGGCTTCAAACTCCCATATCTCGCAAACGGATTGACCTAACCCAAAAATTCCTATTGCATCTGAAAGTAGAAACTCGCCCGATTATAACGGTATGTGCATTTTTTCCCTAGGCCATTCTGGTTAAGCGTTTGGAGCAGCAGAAGTGCGAAAAATTTGTTGTCTTCTCAACCATTTCTTGGCTTCAAAGTCCCATATCTCGCGAACGGATTGAACCAACCAAAAATTCCTATTGCATCTGAAAGTAGAAACTCGCCCGATTACAACGGTATGTGTATTTCTTCCCTAGGTCATTCTGGTTAAGCGTTTGGAGCAGCAGAATTGCGAAAAATTTTTTGCCTTCTCAACCATTTCTTGGCTTCAAAGTCCCATATCTCGCGAACGGATTGACCTAACCCAAAAATTCCTGTTGCATCTGAAAGTAGAAACTCGCCCGATTAAAACGGTAAGTGTATTTTTTCCCTAGGCCATTCTGGTTAAGCTTTTGGTGCAGCAGAATTGTGAAAAATTTTTTGCCTTCTCTACCATTTCTTGGCTTCAAACTCCCATATTTCGCGAACGGAATGACCCAACCCAAAAATTCCTATTGCATCTGAAGGTAGATACTCGCCCGATTACAGCGGTATGTGTATTTTTTCCCTAGGCCATTCTGGTTAAGAGTTTGGAGCAGCAGAATTACGAAAAATTTTTTGCCTTCTCTACCATTTTTTGGATTCAAACTCCCATATCTCGCGAACGCATTGACCTAACCCAAAAATTCCTATTGCATCTGAAAGTAGAAACTCGCCCGATTATGACGGTATGTGTATTTTTTCCCTAGGCCATTCTGGTTAAGCGTTTGGAGCAGCAGAATTGCGAAAAACTTTTTGCCTTCTCAACCATTTCTTGGCTTCAAACTCCCATATCTCGCGAATGGATTGACCAAACCCAAAAACTCCTATTGCATCTGAAAGTAGAAACTCGCCCGATTACAACGGTATGTGTATTTTTTCCCTAGGCCATTCTGGTTAAGCTTTTGGAGCAGCAGAATTGTGAAAAATTTTTTGCCTTCTCTACCATTTCTTGGCTTCAAACTCCCATATCTCGCGAATGGATTGACCTAACCCAAAAATTCCTATTGCATCTGAAGGTAGAAACTCGCCCGGTTACAACGGTATGTGTATTTTTTCCCTAGGCCATTCTGGTTAAGCGTTTGGAGCAGCAGAATTGCGAAAAATTTTTTGCCTTCTCAACCATTTCTTGGCTTCAAACTCCCATATCTCGCGAACGGATTGACCTAACCCAAAAATTCCTATTGCATCTGAAAGTAGAAACTCGCCCGATTATAACGGTATGTGTATTTTTTCCCTAGGCCATTCTGGTTAAGCGTTTGGAGCAGCAGAAGTGCGAAAAATTTGTTGTCCTCTCAACCATTTCTTAGCTTCAAACTCCCATATCTCGCGAACGGATTGACCTAACCCAAAAATTCCTATTGCATCTGAAAGTAGAAACTCGCCCGATTACAACGGTTTTTCTATTTTTTCCCTAGGCCATTCTGGTTAAGCGTTTGGAGCAGCAGAATTGTGAAAAATTTTTTGCCTTCTCTTCCATTTCTTGGCTTCAAACACCCATATCTCGCGAACGGATTGACCTAATCCAAAAATTCCTATTGCATCTAGAGGTAGAAACTCGCCCGATTACAACGGTATGTGTATTTTCTCCCTAGGCCATTCTGGTTAAGCGTTTGGAGCAGCAGAATTGCGAAAATTTTTTTGCCTTCTCTACCATTTTTTGGCTTCAAACTCCCATATCTCGCGAACGGATTGACCTAACCCAAAAATTCCTATTGCATCTGAAAGTAGAAACTCGCCCGATTATAACGGTATGTGTATTTTTTCCCTAGGCCATTCTGGTTAAGCTTTTGGAGCAGCAGAATTGTGAAAAATTTTTTGCCTTCTCTACCATTTCTTGGCTTCAAACTCCCATATCTCGCGAACGGATTTACCTAACCCAAAAATTCCTATTGCATCTGAAGGTAGAAACTCGCCCGATTACAACGGTATGTGTATTTTTTCCCTAGGCCATTCTGGTTAAGCGTTTGGAGCAGCAGAATTGCGAAAAATTTTTTGCCTTCTCAACCATTTCTTGGCTTCAAACTCCCATATCTCGCGAACGGATTGACCAAACCCAAAAATTCCTATTGCATCTGAAAGTAGAAACTCGCCCGATTACAACGGTATGTGTATTTTTTCCCTAGGTCATTCTGGTAAAGCTTTTGGAGCAGCAGAATTGTGAAAAATTTTTTGCCTTCTCTACCATTTCTTGGCTTCAAACTCCCATATCTCGCGAACGGATTGACCTAACCCAAAAATTCCTATTGCATCTGAAGGTAGAAACTCGCCCGGTTACAACGGTATGTGTATTTTTTCCCTAGGCCATTCTGGTTAAGCGTTTGGAGCAGCAGAATTGCGAAAAATTTTTTGCCTTCTCAACCATTTCTTGGCTTCAAACTCCCATATCTCGCGAACGGATTGACCTAACCCAAAAATTCCTATAGCATCTGAAAGTAGAAACTCGCCCGATTATAACGGTATGTGTATTTCTTCCCTAGGCCATTCTGGTTAAGCGTTTGGAGCAGCAGAAGTGCGAAAAATTTGTTGTCTTCTCAACCATTTCTTAGCTTCAAACTCCCACATCTCGCGAACGGATTGACCAAACCCAAAAATTCCGATTGCATCTGAAAGTAGAAACTCGCCCGATTACAACGGTATGTGTATTTTTTCCCTAGGCCATTCTGGTTAAGCTTTTGGAGCAGCAGAATTGTGAAAAATTTTTTGCCTTCTCAACCATTTCTTGGCTTCAAATTCCCATATCTCGCGAACGGATTGAACAAACCCAAAAATTCCTATTGCATCTGAAGGTAGAAACTCGCCCGATTACAACGGTATGTGTATTTTTTCCCTAGGCCATTCTGGTTAAGCGTTTGGAGCAGCAGAATTGCGAAAAATTTTTTGCCTTCTCAACCATTTCTTGGCTTCAAACTCCCATATCTCGCGAACGGATTGACCTAACCCAAAAATTCCTATTGCATCTGAAAGTAGAAACTCGACCGATTATAACGGTATGTGTAATTTTTCCCTAGGCCATTCTGGTTAAGCGTTTGGAGCAGCAGAATTGTGAAAAATTTTTTGCCTTCTCAACCATTTCTTGGCTTCAAATTCCCATATCTCGCGAACGGATTGAACAAACCCAAAAATTCCTATTGCATCTGAAGGTAGAAACTCGCCCGATTACAACGGTATGTGTATTTTTTCCCTAGGCCATTCTGGTTAAGCGTTTGGAGCAGCAGAATTGCGAAAAATTTTTTGCCTTCTCAACCATTTCTTGGCTTCAAACTCCCATATCTCGCGAACGGATTGACCTAACCCAAAAATTCCTATTGCATCTGAAAGTAGAAACTCGCCCGATTATAACGGTATGTGTATTTTTTCCCTATGCCATTCTGGTTAAGCATTTGGAGCAGCAGAAGTGCGAAAAATTTGTTGTCTTCTCAACCATTTCTTAGCTTCAAACTCCCATATCTCGCGAACGGATTGACCTAACCCATAAATTCCTGTTGCATCTGAAAGTAGAAACTCGCCCGATTACAACGGTTTTTCTACTTTTTCCCTAGGCCATTCTGGTTAAGCGTTTGGAGCAGCAGAATTGTGAAAAATTGTTTGCCTTCTCTACCATTTCTTGGCTTCAAACTCCCATATCTCGCGAACGGATTGACCTAACCCAAAAATTCCTATTGCATCTGAAGGTAGAACCTCGCCCGATTACAACGGTATGTGTATTTTTTCCCTAGGCCATTCTGGTTAAGCGTTTGGAGCAGCAGAATTGCGAACAATTTTTTGCCTTCTCTACCATATTTTGGCTTCAAACTCCCATATCTCGCGAACGGATTGACCTAACCCAAAAATTCCTATTGCATCTGAAAGTAGAAACTCGCCCGATTAGAACGGTATGTGTATTTTTTCACTAGGCCATTCTGGTTAAGCGTTTGGAGCAGCAGAAGTGCGAAAAATTTGTTGTCTTCTCAACCATTTCTTAGCTTCAAACTCCCATATCTCGCGAACGGATTGACCTAACCCAAAAATTCCTGTTGCATCTGAAAGTAGAAACACGCCCGATTACAACGGTTTTTCTATTTTTTCCCTAGGCCATTCTGGTTAAGCGTTTGGAGCAGCAGAAGTGCGAAAAATTTGTTGTCTTCTCAACCATTTCTTAGCTTCAAACTCCCATATCTCGCGAACGGATTGACCTAACCCAAAAATTCCTATTGCATCTGAAAGTAGAAACTCGCCCGATTAGAACGGTATGTGTATTTTTTCACTAGGCCATTCTGGTTAAGCGTTTGGAGCAGCAGAAGTGCGAAAAATTTGTTGTCTTCTCAACCATTTCTTAGCTTCAAACTCCCATATCTCGCGAACGGATTGACCTAACCCAAAAATTCCTGTTGCATCTGAAAGTAGAAACACGCCCGATTACAACGGTTTTTCTATTTTTTCCCTAGGCCATTCTGGTTAAGCGTTTGGAGCAGCAGAAGTGCGAAAAATTTGTTGTCTTCTCAACCATTTCTTAGCTTCAAACTCCCATATCTCGCGAACGGATTGACCTAACCCAAAAATTCCTATTGCATCTGAAAGTAGAAACTCGCCCGATTACAACGGTATGTGTAATTTTTCCCTAGGCCATTCTGGTTAAGCGTTTGGAGCAGCAGAATTGCGAAAAATTTTTTGCCTTCTCAACCATTTCTTGGCTTCAAAGTCCCATATCTCGCGAACGGATTGACCTAACCCAAAAATTCCTATTGCATCTGAAAGTAGAATCTCGCCCGATTACAACGGTATGTGTATTTTTTCCCTAGGCCATTCTGGTTAAGCTTTTGGAGCAGCAGAATTGTGAAAAATTTTTTGCCTTCTCTACCATTTCTTGGCTTCAAACTCCCATATCTCGCGAACGCATTGACCTAACCTAAATATTCCTATTGCATCTGATGGTAGAAACTCGCCCGATTACAACGATATGTGCATTTTTTCCCTAGGCCATTCTGGTTAAGCGTTTGGAGCAGCAGAATTGCGAAAAATTTTTTGCCTTCTCAACCATTTCTTGGCTTCAAACTCCCATATCTCGCGAACGGATTGACCTAACCCAAAAATTCCTATTGCATCTGAAAGTAGAAACTCGCCCGATTGTAACGGTATGTGTATTTTTTCCCTAGGCCATTCTGGTTAAGCGTTTGGAGCAGCAGAAGTGCGAAAAATTTGTTGTCTTCTCAACCATTTCTTAGCTTCAAACTCCCATATCTCGCGAACGGGTTGACCTAACCCAAAAATTCCTGTTGCATCTGAAAGTAGAAACTCGCCCGATTACAACGGTTTTTCTATTTTTCCCTAGGCCATTCTGGTTAAGCGTTTGGAGCAGCAGAATTGCGAAAAATTTTTTGCCTTCTCTACCATTTTTTGGCTTCAAACTCCCATATCTCGCGAACGGATTGACCTAACCCAAAAATTCCTGTTGCATCTGAAAGTAGATACTCGCCCGATTACAACGGTATGTGTATTTTTTCCCTAGGCCATTCTGGTTAAGCGTTTGGAGCAGCAGAATTGCGAAAAATTTTTTGCCTTCTCTACCATTTTTTGGCTTCAGACTCCCATATCTCGCGAACGGATTGACCTAACCCAAAAATTCCTATTGCATCTGAAAGTAGAAACTCGCCCGATTATAACGGTATGTGTATTTTTTCCCTATGCCATTCTGGTTAAGCATTTGGAGCAGCAGAAGTGCGAAAAATTTGTTGTCTTCTCAACCATTTCTTAGCTTCAAACTCCCATATCTCGCGAACGGATTGACCTAACCCATAAATTCCTGTTGCATCTGAAAGTAGAAACTCGCCCGATTACAACGGTTTTTCTACTTTTTCCCTAGGCCATTCTGGTTAAGCGTTTGGAGCAGCAGAATTGTGAAAAATTTTTTGCCTTCTCTACCATTTCTTGGCTTCAAACTCCCATATCTCGCGAACGGATTGACCTAACCCAAAAATTCCTATTGCATCTGAAGGTAGAAACTCGCCCGATTACAACGGTATGTGTATTTTTTCCCTAGGCCATTCTGGTTAAGCGTTTGGAGCAGCAGAAGTGCGAAAAATTTGTTGTCTTCTCAACCATTTCTTAGCTTCAAACTACCATATCTCGCGAACGGATTGAACTAACCCAAAAATTCCTGTTGCATCTGAAAGTAGAAACTCGCCCGATTACAACGGTTTTTCTATTTTTTCCCTAGGCCATTCTGGTTAAGCGTTTGGAGCAGCAGAATTGTGAAAAATTTTTTGCCTTCTCAACCATTTCTTGGCTTCAAAGTCCCATATCTCGCGAACGGATTGACCTAACCCAAAAATTCCTATTGCATCTGAAAGTAGAAACTCGCCCGATTACAACGGTATGTGTATTTTTTCCCTAGGCCATTCTGGTTAAGCTTTTGGAGCAGCAGAATTGTGAAAAATTTTTTGCCTTCTCTACCATTTCTTGGCTTCAAACTCCCATATCTCGCGAACGGATTGACCTAACCCAAAAATTCCTATTGCATCTGAAAGTAGAAACTCGCCCGATTATAACGGTATGTGTATTTTTTCCCTAGGCCATTCTGGTTAAGCGTTTGGAGCAGCAGAATTGCGAAAAATTTTTTGCCTTCTCTACCATTTTTTGGCTTCAAACTCCCATATCTCGCGAACGGATTGACCTAACCCAAAAATTCCTATTGCATCTGAAAGTAGAAACTCGCCCGATTATAACGGTATGTGTATTTTTTCCCTAGACCATTCTGGTTAAGCGTTTGGAGCAGCAGAATTGCGAAAAATTTTTTGCCTTCTCAACCATTTCTAGGCTTCAAACTCCCATATCTCGCGAACGGATTGACCTAACCCAAAAATTCCTATTGCATCTGAAAGTAGAAACTCGCCCGATTATAACGGTATGTGTATTTTTTCCCTATGCCATTCTGGTTAAGCGTTTGGAGCAGCAGAATTGTGAAAAATTTTTTGCCTTCTCTACCATTTCTTGGCTTCAAACTCCCATATCTCGCGAACGGATTGACCTAACCCAAAAATTCCTATTGCATCTGAAGGTAGAAACTCGCCCGATTACAACGGTATGTGTATTTTTTCCCTAGGCCATTCTGGTTAAGCGTTTGGAGCAGCAGAATTGCGAAAAATTTGTTGTCTTCTCAACCATTTCTTAGCTTCAAACTCCCATATCTCGCGAACGGATTGACCTAACCCAAAAATTCCTGTTGCATCTGAAAATAGAAACTCGCCCGATTACAACGGTATGTGTATTTTTTCCCTAGGCCATTCTGGTTAAGCGTTTGGAGCAGCAGAAGTGCGAAAAATTTGTTGTCTTCTCAACCATTTCTTAGCTTCAAACTCCCATATCTCGCGAACGGATTGACCTAACCCAAAAATTCCTATTGCATCTGAAAGTAGAAACTCGCCCGATTACAACGGTATGTGTAATTTTTCCCTAGGCCATTCTGGTTAAGCGCTTGGAGCAGCAGAATTGCGAAAAATTTTTTGCCTTCTCAACCATTTCTTGGCTTCAAAGTCCCATATCTCGCGAACGGATTGACCTAACCCAAAAATTCCTATTGCATCTGAAAGTAGAAACTCGCCCGATTACAACGGTATGTGTATTTTTTCCCTAGGCCATTCTGGTTAAGCTTTTGGAGCAGCAGAATTGTGAAAAATTTTTTGCCTTCTCTACCATTTCTTGGCTTCAAACTCCCATATCTCGCGAACGGATTGACCTAACCCAAAAATTCCTATTGCATCTGAAAGTAGAAACTCGCCCGATTATAACGGTATGTGTATTTTTTCCCTAGGCCATTCTGGTTAAGCGTTTGGAGCAGCAGAATTGCGAAAAATTTTTTGCCTTCTCAACCATTTCTTGGCTTCAAACTCCCATATCTCGCGAACGGATTGACCTAACCCAAAAATTCCTATTGCATCTGAAAGTAGAAACTCGCCCGATTATAAGGGTATGTGTATTTTTTCCCTATGCCATTCTGTTTAAGCGTTTGGAGCAGCAGAAGTGTGAAAAATTTGTTGTCTTCTCAACCATTTCTTAGCTTCAAACTCCCATATCTCGCGAACGGATTGACCTAACCCAAAAATTCCTGTTGCATCTGAAGGTAGAAACTCGCCCGATTACAACGGTATGTGTATTTTTTCCCTAGGCCTATCTGGTTAAGCGTTTGGAGCAGCAGAATTGCGAAAAATTTTTTGCCTTCTCTACCATTTTTTGGCTTCAAACTCCCATATCTCGCGAACGGATTGACCTAACCCAAAAATTCCTATTGCATCTGAAAGTAGAAACTCGCCCGATTATAACGGTATGTGTATTTTTTCCCTAGGCCATTCTGGTTAAGCGTTTGGAGCAGCAGAAGTGCGAAAAATTTGTTGTCTTCTCAACCATTTCTTAGCTTCAAACTCCCATATCTCGCGAACGGATTGACCTAACCCAAAAATTCCTGTTGCATCTGAATGTAGAAACTCGCCCGATTACAACGGTTTTTCTATTTTTTCCCTAGGCCATTCTGGTTAAGCGTTTGGAGCAGCAGAATTGTGAAAAATTTTTTGCCTTCTCTACCATTTCTTGGCTTCAAACTCCCATATCTCGCGAACGGATTGACCTAACCCAAAAATTCCTATTGCATCTGAAAGCAGAAACTCGCCCGATTATAACGGTATGTGTATTTTGTCCCTAGGCCATTCTGGTTAAGCGTTTGGAGCATCAGAAGTGCGAAAAATTTGTTGTTTTCTCAACTATTTCTTAGGTTCAAACTCCCATATCTCGCGAACGGATTGACCTAACCCAAAAATTCCTGTTGCATCTGGAAGTAGAAACTCGCCCGATTACAACGGTTTTTCTATTTTTTCCCTAGGCCATTCTGGTTAAGCGTTTGGAGCAGCAGAATTGCGAAAAATTTGTTGTCTTCTCAACCATTTCTTAGCTTCAAACTCCCATATCTCGCGAACGGATTGACCTAACCCAAAAATTCCTGTTGCATCTGAAAATAGAAACTCGCCCGATTACAACGGTATGTGTATTTTTTCCCTAGGCCATTCTGGTTAAGCGTTTGGAGCAGCAGAAGTGCGAAAAATTTGTTGTCTTCTCAACCATTTCTTAGCTTCAAACTCCCATATCTCGCGAACGGATTGACCTAACCCAAAAATTCCTATTGCATCTGAAAGTAGAAACTCGCCCGATTATAACGGTATGTGTATTTTTTCCCTAGGCCATTCTGGTTAAGCGTTTGGAGCAGCAGAAGTGCGAAAAATTTGTTGTCTTCTCAACCATTTCTTAGCTTCAAACTCCCATATCTCGCGAACGGGTTGACCTAACCCAAAAATTCCTGTTGCATCTGAAAGTAGAAACTCGCCCGATTACAACGGTTTTTCTATTTTTCCCTAGGCCATTCTGGTTAAGCGTTTGGAGCAGCAGAATTGCGAAAAATTTTTTGCCTTCTCTACCATTTTTTGGCTTCAAACTCCCATATCTCGCGAACGGATTGACCTAACCCAAAAATTCCTATTGCATCTGAAAGTAGAAACTCGCCCGATTACAACGGTATGTGTATTTTTTCCCTAGGCCATTCTGGTTAAGCGTTTGGAGCAGCAGAATTGCGAAAAATTTTTTGCCTTCTCTACCATTTTTTGGCTTCAAACTCCCATATCTCGCGAACGGATTGACCTAACCCAAAAATTCCTATTGCATCTGAAAGTAGAAACTCGCCCGATTATAACGGTATGTGCATTTTTTCCCTAGGCCATTCTGGTTAAGCGTTTGGAGCAGCAGAAGTGCGAAAAATTTGTTGTCTTCTCAACCATTTCTTAGCTTCAAACTACCATATCTCGCGAACGGATTGAACTAACCCAAAAATTCCTGTTGCATCTGAAAGTAGAAACTCGCCCGATTACAACGGTTTTTCTATTTTTTCCCTAGGCCATTCTGGTTAAGCGTTTGGAGCAGCAGAATTGTGAAAAATTTTTTGCCTTCTCAACCATTTCTTGGCTTCAAAGTCCCATATCTCGCGAACGGATTGACCTAACCCAAAAATTCCTATTGCATCTGAAAGTAGAAACTCGCCCGATTACAACGGTATGTGTATTTTTTCCCTAGGCCATTCTGGTTAAGCTTTTGGAGCAGCAGAATTGTGAAAAATTTTTTGCCTTCTCTACCATTTCTTGGCTTCAAAATCCCATATCTCGCGAACGGATTGACCTAACCCAAAAATTCCTATTGCATCTGAAAGTAGAAACTCGCCCGATTATAACGGTATGTGTATTTTTTCCCTAGGCCATTCTGGTTAAGCGTTTGGAGCAGCAGAATTGCGAAAAATTTTTTGCCTTCTCTACCATTTTTTGGCTTCAAACTCCCATATCTCGCGAACGGATTGACCTAACCCAAAAATTCCTATTGCATCTGAAAGTACAAACTCGTCCGATTATAACGGTATGTGTATTTTTTCCCTAGGCCATTCTGGTTAAGCGTTTGGAGCAGCAGAATTGCGAAAAATTTTTTGCCTTCTCAACCATTTCTAGGCTTCAAACTCCCATATCTCGCGAACGGATTGACCTAACCCAAAAATTCCTATTGCATCTGAAAGTAGAAACTCGCCCGATTATAACGGTATGTGTATTTTTTCCCTATGCCATTCTGGTTAAGCGTTTGGAGCAGCAGAATTGTGAAAAATTTTTTGCCTTCTCTACCATTTCTTGGCTTCAAACTCCCATATCTCGCGAACGGATTGACCTAACCCAAAAATTCCTATTGCATCTGAAGGTAGAAACTCGCCCGATTACAACGGTATGTGTATTTTTTCCCTAGGCCATTCTGGTTAAGCGTTTGGAGCAGCAGAATTGCGAAAAATTTGTTGTCTTCTCAACCATTTCTTAGCTTCAAACTCCCATATCTCGCGAACGGATTGACCTAACCCAAAAATTCCTGTTGCATCTGAAAATAGAAACTCGCCCGATTACAACGGTATGTGTATTTTTTCCCTAGGCCATTCTGGTTAAGCGTTTGGAGCAGCAGAAGTGCGAAATATTTGTTGTCTTCTCAACCATTTCTTAGCTTCAAACTCCCATATCTCGCGAACGGATTGACCTAACCCAAAAATTCCTATTGCATCTGAAAGTAGAAACTCGCCCGATTACAACGGTATGTGTAATTTTTCCCTAGGCCATTCTGGTTAAGCGCTTGGAGCAGCAGAATTGCGAAAAATTTTTTGCCTTCTCAACCATTTCTTGGCTTCAAAGTCCCATATCTCGCGAACGGATTGACCTAACCCAAAAATTCCTATTGCATCTGAAAGTAGAAACTCGCCCGATTACAACGGTATGTGTATTTTTTCCCTAGGCCATTCTGGTTAAGCTTTTGGAGCAGCAGAATTGTGAAAAATTTTTTGCCTTCTCTACCATTTCTTGGCTTCAAACTCCCATATCTCGCGAACGGATTGACCTAACCCAAAAATTCCTATTGCATCTGAAAGTAGAAACTCGCCCGATTATAACGGTATGTGTATTTTTTCCCTAGGCCATTCTGGTTAAGCGTTTGGAGCAGCAGAATTGCGAAAATTTTTTGCCTTCTCAACCATTTCTTGGCTTCAAACTCCCATATCTCGCGAACGGATTGACCTAACCCAAAAATTCCTATTGCATCTGAAAGTAGAAACTCGCCCGATTATAACGGTATGTGTATTTTTTCCCTATGCCATTCTGTTTAAGCGTTTGGAGCAGCAGAAGTGTGAAAAATTTGTTGTCTTCTCAACCATTTCTTAGCTTCAAACTCCCATATCTCGCGAACGGATTGACCTAACCCAAAAATTCCTGTTGCATCTGAAGGTAGAAACTCGCCCGATTACAACGGTATGTGTATTTTTTCCCTAGGCCTATCTGGTTAAGCGTTTGGAGCAGCAGAATTGCGAAAAATTTTTTGCCTTCTCTACCATTTTTTGGCTTCAAACTCCCATATCTCGCGAACGGATTGACCTAACCCAAAAATTCCTATTGCATCTGAAAGTAGAAACTCGCCCGATTATAACGGTATGTGTATTTTTTCCCTAGGCCATTCTGGTTAAGCGTTTGTAGCAGCAGAAGTGCGAAAATTTGTTGTCTTCTCAACCATTTCTTAGCTTCAAACTCCCATATCTCGCGAACGGATTGACCTAACCCAAAAATTCCTGTTGCATCTGAATGTAGAAACTCGCCCGATTACAACGGTTTTTCTATTTTTTCCCTAGGCCATTCTGGTTAAGC